>NW_022631075.1:2781179-3008280 GCF_010015895.1 Lontra canadensis | reverse complement strand
CCCCCCAGCAACCCTCAGTTTGTTTTGTGAGATTAAGAGTCACTTATGGTTTGTCTCCCTCCCAATCCCATCTTGTTTCATTTATTCTTCTCCTACCCCCTTAACCCCCCATGTTGCATCTCCACTTCCTCATATCAGGGAGATCATATGATAGTTGTCTTTCTCTGATTGACTTATTTCGCTAAGCATGATATCCTCTAGTTCCATCCACGTTGTCGCAAATGGCAAGATTTCATTTCTTTTGATGGCTGCATAGTATTCCATTGTGTATATATATACCACATCTTCTTTATCCATTCATCTGTTGATGGACATCTAGGTTCTTTCCATAGTTTGGCTATTGTGGACATTGCTGCTATAAACATTCGGGTGCATGTGCCCCTTCAGAGCACCACGTTTGTATCTTCAGGATATATACCCAGTAGTGTGATTGCTGGGTAGTAGCGTAGCTCTATTTTCAATGATTGAATAAATTTTTACTGTAATCTACTCTACATTGCTATGTGTGAAGGACACTTGAGCAGGAGTATGACAGTGGATAAGGTTATAACAGGGAACTTATGATAGGTTTGTGATAAACAAACTGCAGTTAATCAGAAGCCAACTACCAGAAATTCCTGACAGGAATTTTCCCCAGTCATTTTCCAGATATTATTTTATCATTTTTCAGATATAAGGGCTGATGTGATATTTGCCTATACACAAGTGCATAACTTTCACTAACTAGAAAATCCTATTAACGGGGGCATTTGTTAATCTGTACTCTAAGGAGAGAGGTAAATGATAAACTTCCAGGCGTTTACTGGCCTTGGGGCATAGCATCTCAATTCCCCCCTCCATCTCTGTCTCCAAGGCTAAGCGAAGCTTACTGATACTGAGGTTTGCAAGATTCACAGTCAGCAAAGAAACATTCTGTGATGGCCACAAGCCTGGCCATCCGAGAAAGCAGGAAAGTTGACACACAGTTTTAGATACTTATCATACTCTGCCTTCCAGAATGATTGTATTGCCTTATCACCCCTACTAGTATAACATGAAAGACATGTCTTCCCCCCTGCCCATATCTAGAACGATGTATGGTAACATGGGTTGGGATTCAATATTTCTCGTATTGCCTACCCTGTTTTTCACCGCTCTGGGAATCATAGCCTGTTGGACCTGGGAGGGACCATCATATAGAACACAATCATTTTACAGTTTAGGAAATGGAGGCACAGAGGGATTAAGTGACCCCTTGGAGTCCTATGGCTCGGGGCTAGAACCCAGGTCTGCCTCCAGGCCTCTGTACTCCACTTTATAAAACTCCAAGGATGTCTCCAGTCATCCCAAGGACTCCATGAGGTTCCTTAATGAAAATTAATTTAAATTTGTGTTGATTTTTTAAAATAAAACCCTCAAACCTCATAGGAAATAATCAAGCAAATAATTAGATACAATTTTTTAAAATAAGGGGAGGGAACTGTTGGTTGAGCAAGAGCTGTTCCTTTTTGAGACCAAACCTTCTATCATCTGAAATAAAGTGTCTTGCTGTTTCAAAGTAATGATCTTGAATGAGTTTTTTCTCTTTATTTTCCCAGAGGAGATTTGTTTCTAAATAGTCACAAAGCCAGTCTAGCCAGTCTAGTGTGAAGTATGACCAGAGAATCAGACCATCCTTTTTAATAAGCTGAAGATAAAATCTCTAAATATAGAGTGCTGGTGTCTGCTACTAATTCCTAGGATAAATATCTTTGCAGTTTTTTTTTTTAATTTAAAGATTTATTTATTTATTTATTTGACCGAGAGAGATCACAAGTAGGCAGAGAGGCAGGCAGAGAGAGAGAGAGAGGGAAGCAGGCTCCTTGCTGAGCAGAGAGCCCGATGCGGGGCTCGATCCCAGGACCCTGAGATCATGACCTGAGCTGAAGGCAGCAGCTTAACCCACTGAGCCACCCAGGCTCCCCAATATCTTTGCAGTTTAGGGAACAACTTTGTTTAAGGCTGCCAGTGAGTGCTGAAATCACCTAACACCTGGAAGACTTTTATTGCAAGTATAAGTGTGTAGCTCTGCCCATTCACGTAGGGCCTGGAGGCCAGATGTTAAGCTGGATTCAAGAGAAACAATGTCAGCTGTCAGTATCTTTAAGATATCCAACTGTAAGTTCTGTTTTTGGGACACTGTTCTGCAATTTTGTGGTGCATTTTTGCTTCAGAATATTTATTAAGGTAGTCCAATATATCTTAAGTAATCACTTTAAATCACCATGTCAGTAGGTAAGAAATAGAGAACACAGGACATTGGTAAAGTAATTGAGAAAGGTCCCTGAAAAGGATGTATGAGGCAGCCAGTTTCATTTCAGGGAGAAAACTTGAATGGCTGGATGTGGGAAAAGAAAGGGAACATCTTGTAAAATACAGCAAGAGATGAAGAAAGGCCAATGAGTTTGTTTGGTTATCTATGTCTGGAAGTATGACCATTAGGAGACTGGGAAGCAGGGAGAAACAAAGAAAAATGTGGTCTCTCTCTCTCTCTATCTCTCTCTCTCTTTTTTTTAATATTAGGGCCTTACCATGTTCCCGGGGGAAGAAGATGGAGAGACATAGGTCTTGGAAACACTTTGACTTTACATTCTCTGATGAATTAACTCATATGCAAAAATCAGCTGTGGGTTTTTCTAATTCCTTTTATTCTACCAGCACATATGTACCTTGTCTTTATTATGTTATTTTACATTTGTTGAGATATGCTGCTCTCTCATTTGATTTACATTACTAGGGGCTGTTACGGATCTTAAAAGAGAAAGAAAAAGAACTTTTGTTTCTTCTAATAGTGCCTAGTATAGTACTCTAATATAAGCCCTTGTGTGAGGTTAACCTCAGAACAGTTGATTGGTCCTTGTCTTGGAAGTGTTCCGTGTAAATTACAATGCCTGTTCCAGAGGTCTGATCCCTTTGCCTTCTTTCTTCTTCATGAGTTACCTCCTAATTGTGCAGTGATTTCTTAGATAGGTAAGCAATTATTTCTCCATTCTAGGAGATCCCATTCTGTGTGGCCCTTTTTTCTCTATCATGGGGATACAATCTCAGATACCCTTAGAAATCCAGGTAAATAACACCTGCCAAATCCCTTATGTGTCTTTTTGTTCAAAGATTCTGAAATACTTCTCAGTTATTCCACCTGTAGTCACAGGCTGGTAAATAAACAGTGCCTTGCTTTGGTTCAAGGGGTCTCCAGTGTCACTGTGCTATCTCCTATCCAGTACCAGCCCACCGTATAATCTGAACGTCATGGAAGATATAGACCTAAGTGTGAAGTATAGAACCACTACCATGTGATGGAAGAAAAATGTTTAGCTCTCAGCTTGTAACCATGCCTCTGAAAGGAGGTCTCTAGAAGAACTCTGGAATTCTAAGCATAGCGAATCTTTCTTAGACAAACTCTAGTGTTGAAAAGGAATTGACCAGGGGCTCCTGGGTGGCTCAGTTGGTTAAGCATCCAACTCTCGATTTTGGCTCAGGTCATGATCTCCAGGTTGAGATGGAGCCCCATATCAGGCCCCATGCTCAAAATGAAGTCTGTTTGAGATTCTTTCTCACCCTCTGCCTCTGTCCAACCCCCCACTTCTGCTCTCCCCCCAGAATAAATAAATAAAATCTTAAAAAAAGAAAGGAATTGAATAAACATAGTTCTTGAGGGTATGTTGTGGCAGTGGGCATGGAAAGGAGGAGAAAATTGAGTAATTTACTTCTCTTTCACTGCCCCTCCAGATCCATAATTTATCCTAACTGTGTCCTCTGACCATCTTTTCCTTTGGACTTTGGATAGGGTAAAAAGGAATATCTATGGAATAAAACAAAAGATAAGAAAGTAGCAGAAGGATTCTCTGGAGTAGCCTGTACCCACCTCTGAGAGACAGAAGTAGGATAAAAATCTTCCAAGAGTGATGGGCATATCACTCCCTATCCCAGTTTTACCAGATAACCTGATTAGCTTCTCATAGCATCTAAGCTAGTCAGGAAGAGATTCTATTACTGTGAAAAAACACCCTCCCTAACCTGCCTCACCAAACAAATATGATAGATGACTGGAAGAGCTACATTTACACTGAATGAGCCTAGAGTGTTCAGAAAAACCTACTCTTCTGGAATAAACTGGACATTTTGACAGAGCATTTATGTTTTTAGGTATGAGAGATATAGGTGAATAGGAGCAGGTTCACCTCTAATGTTTTTGAACCCATGACAGAAATACAAATGGAGGACGACATACCCTATATTTAAATGTTAAAATGTCCAAAAACAAGGTGTGCCTTGGCCTGCTTGAGTATCTGCCTGTCACCCCAAATAAAGAAATAAACTGAGGCAAGCTCAAATGACCAGAAATTGAGTTTGTTCAGGAATAGCAGAAGAAGTTCTATTCCAGGAAATGCAAACTGTAGCATGCTTCAGGTGAGTCTGTCTAGGGTATGGGGTGGGCAGTATTTGTGGGCAAGGAGTGCAAAGAGTGAGGAAGTCTGGTCAGTGTCCCAGCAATAAGTTCATTGGCTTGAGGATGAAAAGAGATTCTTAATGGATATTTATTGGTCAGGAGAGGTTCTGGTTTTCTGTGAAGTCAGGCATTTATGGGAAATCAGTCCTCTCAATTCTTAAGTTTCATTTTCCTGAAGGCACATGCAGGAGATTTTCCATTTCAGATCCTCTAGTTCCATTTTAGATTTAAATCCTTCACACACCCAAAGCTCTGCAGGCCATGCCCTTGAAATAGATCAGAATGCTCAAGGACTCAGGCTCTCTCCCAGGCCAGAGCTACTACTTGTGAGATCCACACAGTCTGCTGAGGCAGAGCAGGATGGGATGGAATCTGAGCCCTGGGCTCAGAACTCCTGCCTTGTGGCTGGACCCACCTGAAGCCGGGATGGGGTGGACCTGTCAAATTCTCCAAGAAACCAAGGACAGCAAGTTGTCAGCCCCAAGCCTCACTTTTCTGACTTGGAGTTGCCAAGAAATTCCACATGTCTTCCAAAACTACATCATTCAAGTAGTGCAGAGGGAGGGAGCGCAGTTATCTGGAGAAACATATCTGCCAAGATTCTTTGCTTAGGGTGACTTGAGGAGGCCAATTGTAAACAAAATTAGTCGTTTTTCTCTTGTTTCCTATGGCATAAGTTGTCAATTTCTCCTTCATTGCCCCTGCCCTTGCCCTACTCCCCCTTAACCCCATAGGCCTTTGTGCTCTGATATGGGGAGTCCAGTTTGGCTTATGTGTCCCTCTCCCCTTTTTTCCTGATGTCCCACCAGCCACTAATCATTCAAAAACTCCCAAGACCCAAAAGGCAAAAAATCCTGTCTCTGTGTTTTAGTGTTTGCCACATGAGGAGCCCTCTAAAGCATGGAGCTGAAGGTAGTGGCTCCTCTCACTTGGATTTAAGGGTGATACTGGGTGGGAGTGAAGAACATTCTCAAATCTAGCAGCTGAGAAAAGCTCAGCACCCACCTCAAACACTTATTCTGTGGGCATTTATACTTTCCCAGGACGAGTCCTATTTTATGTTTGGTTTTCTGGAGGTTAATGAAGGGAAGAGGAGTTGTCTTCCAGAATTTTCCAGTTACATTCAGCTTATTCCCTAGCAAGAGAAGTAGGAAATAGGCAACATCTAGGGCAATTGGGGTAATATAATGGAGATTGTGGTTCTTTACCTGAGAATTGCACACAGATGGGAATGCTAGTTGCTCTGATAAAGTATCTCTCACAATTTATTCCTACCTTTGTGGGGCCCATTGCATAGATTGTTTTGGTCCCATAAGTAAATGAACTTGTTTGTTATAAATGAGCTTTTCACCAAAGGGTGGGTTTAAGGGGCTTATTTTCAATTCCATGTGTTTAATGGAATATGGATCCTCATCAAGTGGAGAAAATATCTGTGAAATGCTTGTTGTTTATCAACGGTTGTTGTAAACAAAGCTGTTCTAGGCCTCATCAAGATGCTTATCTCTTACAAACTCTGGTTGAATCTACTTGGCTTGAAAACCTCAGTCAGACCCAAGGCTGATGAGTGCAATGATTCACAGCCTTTGGAGTCAGACCCCCTGGGTTCAAATTATGGCTCCACCAGTTATTAGCTCTACGACCTCTATGTCTCAGTTTCCACATCTGTAAAATGGAGATAATATTCTCATCTACCTTATAGGGCTAATATGAGGATTAACTCACATGAGATATATAAACACACATACCCACACACATTGATTAAAGTGGTGTCTGGAACTTGGTAACCACTTATCCCTATTTGTAATTAAAAATGCCCAGTTGTCATAGGTGGTTTAAGGTTTTAATGCCTTTAATTATTTTAAGTGATGTTGAAAAATCTAGTTAATTCTCAGGTAGTCCTTGAGCTTCTCAGTCACTGTGTGTTACCCAATGTTATACTGGTGAGAAAAATAGAGAGGTTGTCTAACATGCTGAAACTCATATTAGTGAGACCTGAAGCTAGGTCTTAAAACTCTGTTCTCATATTGAGACCTTAGATTGAACTGATATCTTGGAAAATCCACGAAGACATTGAGCAACAGTCCTTCAACAATTAATTTTTGCAAGCATGAAAACTTCCTTCTAGTGGACAAACAACTATGGTTACTGGTTATTGAGTGCCTACTGGGTGTAAGCGCTGTGCCAGGTGCTCTCCACAGATCTTATCTCATCCTCACAACACATGAGGATCACATGAAAGTAAGGGAGTGGAATGATCTTTCAAGATAAGCAAGTTGAGCCTCAAAGAAATTAAGTCACTTTTTTCAAAGTCATGCAAAAGAGAAATAATAGAGCTAGGATTTGAAGTCATGCCTATCTGATTACCAGGCTGGTGTTTATTCAACTCTACCATAAAAAAAATCTTCCAGAAAGAGGGAATGCTAACACAAACTGTCTCGTGGACTGGTATGTCAGCTAAATGTTCTATAAGGAATGTTAAGAGTTACGGCTGGGGCAAAGGGGGAGAAAACAGAGGGGAGCAACTGGATGGTACCACTCTGTGCTGAGTGGAGAGTGAGGCCAGGAGTAGGCATAAGGCTATATAACATTTTTAATTCACTTGACCTAGGTCTAGCCATAGGCAACAGTGCTCTAGTCACTCCAATTGCTACACACACTTTGGAGTGAGCACAGTCTCTTTTGTGTGATAGCCTCATACTTTAGAAAGGCCCCTAATAGTGTTCATCTTGCTTAAATTGTTACTTTTAGAGACCTGACTTCCTAACTTGGATGTTTCATTTTTAAAATTACTGTCTTTGAAGTGACAGAGTTCTTAAATGAAAGGAGCCTGAAGGATTGACCTGCTTCAGGATTCTGTCCTTAAGAAGTGTTCCTTTCACATCATCCACAATGAGGTGATTTTTGCCTGAAATATTTCCAGGAGAAATCATATAATCTGTATTTTTCCTAAGAGTAGCACATTGCCACATGTTGGTTTGGGCCCCACCAAGTTTGCATATGCCATAATTCAAATAGGGGCTAGCCTGAGATTTCCCTTTGAATTATCTATGAAAATAATTAAAACACAATAAAGCCCTAAGGGGGATGTTTAAATGCCTTTAAAGAGACAACCTTTTAGATATCCAATGGAAAGGCAACTTGGGAAATACCCTTATCTGTTCATTAAAATAAATCTTCTAAAATGTTATTTACTTGGCAACAGACAGGATTAGCTCAGAATATTAGTCTGTTCTCAAAAACAATCTTAAAACTTTCTAGATTTGACTTTTTCCTACTCTGGAATAGCCCCACATCCATATTGCCTCAACTGGTGAGCTTTTACTTTCTTCCAGTTTCTTCTCTCCTTGTAATGAGTCCTTTTGAATTTTGACTCTCTCTCTAGTCCTAGTTAAGCTCATTTGCTCTGGTCTTGTCCTCAGGCAGGCAGAGTGGTTTGGCCAGTGTCCTCTTTATGATAACTCTTTATACTTGAGGATGGTGATGAAACTGCCTCTTAGTTCTCTTTCACTAGCCTTAACAGCCCAAACACCAGGTAGCCTTTCCTTGTAGGGCCCATTTTCTAATGCTTTAATCATTTTTTGCTGCTCTACTCTGGATCTTCTCCCATTGCTTTGCAAGTGTTTTACAACATAATCTGATGAACAAGCCTAATCTAGGATTTGGCTTTGACTAAATATTTAATAAATGACTTAGAAATTAAGGAAGGTGGGTCAGTGTAGGGGGCAAGAGCACTGGACTAGGAGTCAGAAGACCGGAGTTTTGTCCCTGTTTTGCCACTTACTAGGAATGAGCGGAGCACCACATTTGGACAAATCATCGAAGTGTCTCTAAGTGTCCATTTATCATCTGTTAATTTGGGATAAACACATCTGCCCTGCCTGCCTCCCATAGTGATGCTCAAATGAGATAATGTATGTGAAAACATACCAAACACTATGTGTCAGACATCTTCTAAAAAGGCTTTGCCTATATTATTAAGTCATTAATGGGCAGTTACCATTCCCATTTTACAACCAGGAAATGGAGGCACAGAGAGTTGAACAACTTGCCCCAGGTCACCCACCTAGTGACAGAATCCCTGCCGACTGGCTCCAAAGTCCACGTTCTGAAACTCTCTGTTCTGCTGCCTCCCTAAATAAAGTTAAAATGTGGAACAGAGCCATATCATGTTATGGGGCCTGACTTTTAAAAGCAGTCCACATGTATATGCTATGGGGATGAAGGATCTACTCTGTCAAAGGTAGGTAAGTCCATGAGAGGCAACCTTTTCAAAAGTGAATGTTTAGATTTGTCATTGCATGAAGGCAGCTGTCCACCAACAGGGAGGGCCTCATGAACACAGTACAGTAATAGGAATGCTGTATCTGGTCAGGTCAGTGGTTCATTCAGCCTAGTACACCTAAATCTTCCTATACAAAGTGCTCTTCATTTTTAGATTCAAAATCTACAGTTTCTAAATATTCTCTGTGAACCTTGACTATCTTTCATGGTTTCTTTCATCTGTCTCTAGGTCTTTTTTCTATGTTAATTCTTAGAGGTGTTAAGTATGGAATACTTTCCTTAGAGTTGAACTGTTAAATAGTGATATTAGTACCTCTTTTGAGTCTTTTTTTTTTCTGCTGTAGTCTGAGAGTTGGAAAGAGTTAAAAAAAGAGCTTTGGAAAAACATGTTAGAAGAATTAGTATTTACCCTCTAAGTGTTTGAACATTCACAGGGAAATTAGAACCTATATCATAAAATGGGGAGATTATGCTATATAACACTATATTGGAGACCTGTTTATATTTGAAAATTGCACCATATTGATGTCTTTTCATTCAGACCCATGGGATATAGAGTACAATACAAACTTTATGCCAAAATCAAATCTGCAGGGAATAGCGTTATATTGGTGTAACAGGCTCTCCTACCCCAGACAGTGGCATGAAGTATCATTTGTGGTTTCCTTTTATGAAAATCACCTCAATCAAAGTTGAAAACACCTTTGGAGGATAAGGCTATCTTTTATAAGAACATGGTAATTATTGAATTATAAATGTCATCATTCTAACCAGGATCTGTATTGTGAATTAGGATAAATTTGTCAAAAGAATGTTTAGGAACCAACAAAAAAAGTGACATCTCTGTATCTTAGCATTCAGTTAATTTTTCCAAATTTTCCCCTAAAGAAGCATCATGTTGAATTTGTTGCTTAATTTAAATAATTTGTTTAATGAGAAATCTATTTTTATATTAAAAAATTATGGCAAATTCATGATATCATCAGAATAGGTTTGAGCAGAGAACCCCCATCTTAAACCTTTAGGAAATGTGTGCTTTAGTAATCTTATGTGGCTGCAGGCACTTTTTTGTCTCTTGTTGGAAGCATTGCAAAATCATAGTGAAACTTACTAAGAATGTGCTGGTTCAATATTCATTCATTCATCTGTCCATTCATTCATCTACCCAACCATCCATCACTATGTGCCAGGTACTCTTTTGGACACTGGAAATATAACTGTGAATAAGACAATTGTGGCACCTATTTCATAGTAGGAGAAATTCCTTAAATGGCAGAGAAAACATTGAGTTGGTAGTTCTATAACAATTCTTTGAAAGAGGGGAAAAGAATAAGTGAAATGAACTCTTTAGCCTTACCTGGATGTTGCTAAAACCTTTCTTTGAACCTTGTTCCCTGAAAAATTGTATAGAAAGTATATTGAGGGATACTGTGAATGTACATATAAAAGAAAGGAAGATAGAAAGTGATACATGAAAAGAGAGAAAGGGGCTTTTGAATAATGTTAGCTTAGTTTTCCTGAAAGCTTGGTAATAATGACTTTTTTTTCAGACATAACAGTTTATGTCTCTTGGAGCAATTACACCAATCATGGGAAATAGAGCATGTTTTATTTTCCCTGTGATGTAGATGAGAAAACTGAGGTATAGATATTTTAATTGTTCAAAACCACATAGCTACATAAAATTCAGAGCTCTGCCCACTGCATTTTCTATTACATCATGCTGAAAAATCCCAACCTCCAGTGTAAGATCCTATAAAACCTAGAAGACTTAACTGAATATGACATATTCAAGAAACCAAAGTTCCTGATACAAAAGAAGGAAAGCAAAGTACAACAAGGAAGATGTTCCTGTGCTTTAGGCTATTAAGTAGGTCACCCACTAAAAGGCTATTTTGGTATAAAATTTTAGAGGGCATGTAGTACATACACCACCATCACTGACCTGATTCTTCACTTTCAAGATCTAAGAAAATCAAAGGCTTTTTTTTTTTTTAGAAGGGAGGGGTGGATCATTTGGGTAGCTCAAGAGAATGTTAGTTGGGAAATTCGATTTAGCCAGGGTATGCTCTAGATTTCCTGTGAGATGCGTTTCACTAGAGGTGATGCCGTTCTCAGAAAGGGGGTGGCTTCATATCTCCATGATGCAGGCTCAGCAATTTCACTCTTCCTTCCTCTCTTTCTCAATCTCTCTCCCTCCTTTTCTCTCTCCTCTTCCCTTCCCTACTTTTTTTTCATTGTCTTCGTATCGAGGGATATCTGACAAATTGTTAATATTTAATTTGCTATAAAAACCGCTTTCCCAGTCAATGGCTGCTCACTATAATTTCAATCTCCAAAGCTGTTTTGGCCCCAGGTACACTGGGATCGAATTAAAATGGAAATGTTTCCTCTACAGTTTTGTTTATGGCAGCACAGGCACTCTGTTATTAACTGGAAAATTGAGACTTCTAAGGAAAATAATAAACTTTCACCACATTTCAATTTGACTCTTTACTCAAAACAGAGTATTCATCTGGCTTAGGGTGAAACATTTTTCTAATATTTTTGAGTCTTAAATTTAAATATCCAAGCTTAGTAATAAATACATTTGGGCCCACTGAATTGTATTCTTCCCCCATTCCAATTCTTTTTCAATTTGTTCACATTTTAAAAGCCATAAACACTTTTTTCTCTTGTATGCCATCTTACAAAAGGGTCTAAATTACGTGTACACATTCTTTCTGTCTTTCTCTGGAACCGGAGGGCTATTCTACAAAAATATCCACAAATTTGAACCTAGGGAGGACTCCATTGATACTCTGCAACTACCCGTGCCCCTGGAAACAAAACCCTTCCCTTCTGTCCTGCCTAATCCCTTGTCTGGTCAGCGCTGGGAGGAAGGTATGGAAAAGGAAGGGGATTACTTTGAAGTAGTCAGCGATCTAGAAACAGAAGTGTGAAAGGATGTGTTTATCTGATAGGTAGCATTAAATTGCAGAGACTTCCAGATTAATTATAGTATGCAATTTTCAACAGCTTAGTTTTTTTTTTCCTGCAGCCACTGGGGAAGAAAAAAGATTAGAGAGACTATCAAAAACTGTTGGCCTATCTAGTCTGTTGGCTATTTAATTTATTAGCAGATATGGGAGCTGCCTAAGGTTTATGATTTAGCGTGTTGGTTGGGGGTGGAATAAATCTCAAATGTACCTGTTCCAAAATTGTGTTAATCCTTTCGACTTCACAGTCAATCAGGTATCGTTTTTCCTGCCTCCTGTCCATTTCTTCAATGATGCGCCGGAATTCTTGGACGTCTTTTATGTTTCCCACGGATCTGGCTGTCACTTGCCAGTTGTTTTGCACTGCTGCTTCCATAATCGCTTGGAGAATGGAAAATCCTGAAAGAAGGAAGAACAACGATGATGTTTTTCTTTTTAAACTCTTCCTGTATTAAAGGTTCTATGTGTATTTATTACAGTCCATTGGGTCCCTTCATATCTTACATACTGTGGAAAGCAGGCTTACTCATGACTCAAGACTTAACCATACAGACACTCAGCATCTCTATCTTTATTTTTTAAAAGATTTTATTTATTTATTTATTTATTTATTTATTTATTTATGAGATAGAATGAGCAGGGGGAGAGGGAGAAGCAGACTCCCCACTAAGCAGGGATCTCAATGCGGGGCTTGATCCCAGGACCCTGAGATCATGACCTGAGTCAAAGGCAGATGATTACCCGAATGAGCCACCCGGGCACCCTCTATATTGATTTAAGGAAGATTCTATAACTCGTGGGCACCAAGCTGGGCCAGATTCAAGCAATCATAGCTGAATTATAGTACCTAACTATTTTGACTGACATGCATTATCAAAACATCTATGGAATGAACGCTAAAGCTTTTTCCTTGTTTCTGGCCTCAAAGTTTCCTGTTGCAGCTCACGTCTTTGATCTTCCACTAAACATTTTTTCGGAATGAGACATAGCGTATGTAGAGGTAGAACCTTATAACATGGCTGGTTCTTACATGATTATGACTATCCAACAAGATAAATTATGTCTCCCAAGTAAAAGAACTAAGAAAACCTGACAAACAGAATTTCTAACAAAGGTATCATACTGGTCCTTTGATCCCAGAATTATGAAAAAGTTCAATCATGTTAAGTCTTCTTCAGTTCTTCCCCTTTTTAAATTAAATTTACTAGGGATTCTTGGTTCCTTTTTAGTTAATTTACATCTGACAACTATTAACTACTAACACCCTGGATCTATGCTGAATGGGAAAGATGGAAAATATGTGATCTTTGAATTCTGGGTAATGCTTTTGGAGGTGGGGTTTGAGAAGTTGGGAAGAGCAGTATGTCTTAATGTATGAGCCACAGAATAGCACAGGGTTTTCTATGTACTGGTCTTTTCAAGTACTTATGTCTCTAATATTATATCAGGTCTATATTTTTGCTTCTGGTAGGAATTCATAATCCGAGTATAATTTCATCAAGTATAGATATCATTTTTGGGGGGATCCAGTCAAAAGCAGCTCCCTTCTTCCCATAAATTTAATTGTTTTCCATTTGTATTTAGGCGATAACTAATGGAAATGGGTAATGGGAGTGATCTGCAAAGCCAGAATGATCTGTGGCATGACCCTTTGGCCAGTGGAGCAGTGAAGGACAGACGAAGATCACGTGCCCTTTGAACACATTCCAGGACACGTCCTGTTAGTGTAAGCAAGCTATGGTCGGGAATCTTCATCACAGCACCATAGAAAATGGTATTGACATTTGGAGAGCATGCTTTAGGGAGATGGCTGCAGTGACTCAGCCGGTCATTATGACTCCTTTGTGTGCTGGGTGTATGCAGGAAGAAGATCACAAATGAGACCCAAGCACTTGGTAATTTCCAAATGAGCAATTTCAGCATAGGAGCTCAAAATTACAGATCAGAGTAAATTGCCATTGCTTTAAATGTTAATTCTTACTCTTTTTAAACCAACCACGCATATTTATTTCTCAGATTTACATTTTTGTGTGGGTTTTCTGTGTGCTCTCTGCTTCAGTGGGACTTGAGGGCACATGGTGGGCCAAAGCATGGGATTAAAAAATAAACAGGAAGAAGGAGATTAAAGTATTTGAAAATCTTTCTTAAGCAGTGTACAATAAAGTCTCATTATTTTGAATCCTACTAATTAAGAATTTATGAAATTCAGCAAGGACGAGGTTGAATTTTACTTCTGTACTATTATGAAGAAAGTATTGGCTGAATAATAATTGAAAGGAAACGACATCAGGAAGTCTCTGATATGTTCAAACTTTTTAAAAGATCCTTTAGTAAAAGACAAGGATTTTGAGTATTGAGTAAAAATCTACTTTTTTTTTTTTTAAAGATTTTATCTATTTGAGAGAGACAGGGATAGCAAGCGAGCACATGAACGGGGAGGAGAGGGAGAATCAGTCTTCCTGTTCTGGAAACAGGAAGCTGGGAGCCTGATGTGGGACTTAATCCCAGGACCCCAGGATCACGACCTGAGTGGAAGGCAGATGCTTAACTGACTGAGACACCCAGGTGCCCCATCAAAATCTATACTCCTATCATTTCTATTTGCTAGTTCTATTTCACTACTAAGAGTGACACAGAGAACTTTAATCCCTTTTCCATATGGCAGGCCACATTTTTTAATGACAGATAACGTATCTTCCCTTATTTTTCTTTTCTTCAGACAAGAGATGTCCCAATACTACAACAGTTATTTTTACAACATGATGATAAGTTCCCTCACTGTTCAGTCTCTCTCTTATGGTTATTTGTTAATATTTTATTGACCTGGGTAAATCAGATGTGATATGACCAGTGCGGATGATAATGGATTATTGCCTGCTTTGATTTGGGCTGTTATTTTGGCAGCCTAGGATTGTTAATATTTTTATTTATTTATTTAAAAAATGTTTAAAGATTTTATTTATTTGAGAGAGAGAGTACCAACAAGAGAGCACAGGCAGGGGGAGTGGTAGAGGGAGAAAAGGCAGAGGGAGAAAAGCAGACTGGCCACTGAGCAGGAAGCCTGATGCAAAGGCTTCATTCCAGGACCCCGGGATCATGACCTGAGCTGAAGGCAGACGCTCAACAGACTGAGACAGCCAGGTGCCCCAGGATTGCTAATATATTTTTTTAATTTAATTTTATTTTTTCAGTGTTCCAAGATTCATTGTTTATGTACCACACCCAGTGCTCCATGCAATATGTGCCCTCCTTAATATCCACCACCAGGCCTTCCCAACCCCCAACACTCCTCCCCTCCAAAACCCTCAGTTTGTTTCTCAGAGTCCACAGTCTCTCATGGTTCATCTCCCCCTCCGATTTCCCCCAATTCACTTCTCCTCTCCTTCACCCAATGTTCTCCGTGTTATTCCTTATGCTCCACAAGTAAGTGAAACCATATGATAATTGACTCTCTCTGCTTGACTTATTTCACTCAGCATAATCTCCTCCAGTCCTGTCCACATTGATACAAGAGTTGGGTATTCATCCTTTCTGATGGAGGCATAATACTCCATAGTATATATGGACCGTATCTTCTTTAACCATTCGTCTGTTGAAGGGCATCTTGGCTCTTTCCACAGTTTGGTGACTGTGGCCATTGCTGCTATGAACATTGGGGTACAGATGGCCCTTCTTTTCACTACATCTGTATCTTTGGGGCAAATACCCAGTAGTGCAATTGCAGGGTCATAGGGAAGCTCTATTTTTAATTTCTTAAGGAACTTCCACACTGTTTTCCAAAGTGGCTGCACCAACTTGCATTCCCATCAACAGTGTAAGAGGGTTCCCCTTTCTCCACATCCTCTGCAACACACATTATTTCCTGTCTTGCTAATTTTGGCCATTCTAACTGGTGTAAGGTGCTATCTCAATGTGGTTTTGATTTGAATCTCCCTGAAGGGTGGTTCAACATTCGCAAATCAATCAATGTGATAGAACAAATCAGTAAGAGAAGAGAGAAGAACCACATTGGCCTCTCAATTGATGCAGAAAAAGCATTTGGCAAGATGCAGCATCTGTTCCTGATTAAAACACTTCAAAGTATAGGGATACAGGGAACAATCCTCAACTTCATAAAATCTGTCTATGAAAAACCCACAGCAAATATCATTTTCGATGGGGAAAAGCTGGCAGACTCCCCTCCGAGATCAGGAACACGACAAGGATGCCCACTCTGGACACTGTTGTTCAACGTAGTACTAGAAGTCTTAGCAACAGCAATCAGACAACAAAAAGAAACCAAAGGTATTCAAATTGTCAAAGAAGTCAAACTCTCTCTCTTTGCAGATGACATGATACTTTATATGGAAAACCCAAAAGACTCCACCCCCAATCTACTAGAACTCATACAGCAATTCAGTAATGTGGCAGGATACAAAATCAATGCACAAAAATTAGTTGCTTTCTTATACACTAACAATGAAAATATAGAAAGGGAAATTAGAGAATCAATTCCATTTATGATAGCACCGAGAACCATAAGATACCTGGGAATAAACCTAACCAAAGAGGTAAAGGATCTGTACTTGAGGAACTACAGAACACTCATGAAAGACATTGAAGAAGACACAAAAAGATGGAAAAGCATTCCACGCTCATGGATTGGAAGAATAAACATTGTTAAAATGTCTATACTGCCTAGAGCAATCTATACTTTCAATGCCATCCCGATCAAAATACCAGTGACATTTTTCAAAGAGCTGGAACAAAGAAATCTAAAATTTGAATGGAACCAGAAGAGACCCCGAATTGCTAAGGAAATGTTGAAAAAGAAAAACAGAACTGGGAGTATCACGTTGCCTGATTTTAAGCTTTCCTACAAAGCTGTGATCACCAAGACAGCATGGTACTGGCATAAAACAGACACACAGACCAGTGGAACAGAGTAGAGAGCCCAGATATGGACCCTCAACTTTATGGTCAAATCTTCAACAAAGTAGGAAAAAATATCCAGTGGAAAAAAGACAGTCTCTTCAATAAATGTTGCTGGGAAAATTAGAGAGCTATGTGTAGAAAAATGAAACTCGACCATTCTCTTACACCATACACAAAGATAAACTTAAAATGGATAAAAGACCTCAACGTGAGGCAGGAATCCATCAGAATCCTAGAGGAGAACATAAGCAGTAACCTCTTCGACACTGGCCACAGCAACTTCTTTCAAGATATGTCTCCAAAGGCAAAGGAAACAAAAGCAAAAATGAACTTTTGGGACTTTATCAAGATCAAAAGCATCTGCACAGCAAAGGAAACAGTCAGCAAAACATAGAGGCACCCCAGAGAATGGGAGAAGATACTCGCAAATGACAGTACAGACAAAGGGCTGATATCCAAGACCTATAAAGAACTCCTCAAACTCAACACACACAAAACAGATAATCACATCAAAAATGGGCAGAAGACATGAACAGACATTTCTTCAAAGAAGACATTATTTCTCCAATAATATTGGAGCTCTGTTTCCTCAACAGAACTCCAATATTATTAAAAATAATATTTTTAAATCTCCACATTATACTACTAATTGACACCAAGCTCAGATTCAATTAAAAAATGGTTCTCTCCATAAAAGCTTTGCCATGTAACAGCTCATTTTCCATGTATCAAAATTTGTTCCATTCCAACCTGCTTTTGTCTCCCTTTTTTAAATTCCTTACCTCATACCAGTTTGTATTTCTCTTCTGTTTTTACATTCACTCAAATCTGGAAGATGGTTTTGCACATGTATCCAGTACTCTCATTGTTACCTGCTCAAGGCGACTATACCTGTGTCTCTTTTTCTGCTACCTATAGATCTTTGTGGATGATTCTCCTCCCTCATGAAGCTTCCCTAACTGAACTCTCACTCATTTCTCCAGAGATGAGTAGGCTTAAAAGTAAAGGAAATCAGTTCTAAGCAATAAAGAAGTTGATTGGAAGGACTGTATGACAGGCGTTTAAAAATTCCAAATAAAACTGTATAAATAAATTCTAGTACAGATGCTTGGAATGCTATGCTGCTGTTAAAAAGATGGCCTAATGTCTAGATAATAGAAGAAAGGACTTCTGAGTATATCTTTATGGAGAAGAAAGCTGAGAATAGCACTTATACTATAAATCTATTTTTGTAAAGAAAAGCCCCATCTATTTGTATATGTATAGGAAGAATTCAAAGGAGTTGGCAGTAGTTATCTCTGAGGTTTAGGATTACCAAGAACTCCTATTTGCACCACTCCTTATTTATGGAATGTTTGACTATCTTAAAGGAAGGAGTTATCATTTTCTGTAAGCACAAAAACAATAAAGATGAAAAAATATGACTCATGCTGTCTTCTCTGAAGGTAAGCTCCTGGAAGACACAGGTGACAGATGAGCACAGCTCTGTATGCTGCCTCTTGCCACCAATAAGTGGTCTCTTAAGAAACACTGATTTCATAGATCTTTGTGTACTTTTGTTCTTTGAATCATGTGAGTGCCCTACCTATTCAAAACTTAAATTGAGAAAACCCCTGATTTTTTAATGAGCTGGCGTCTGGGCCCTCCTGGGCGATGAGCCTTGCTCATATTTTCTGAGCAAGTCAGCACTATGGCTTCATACTGCAGTGTTTTTCACCATGCAGTTTCCCTGTGTCCACTGGGGCACATGGCCACGTACTTGACAGCCCTGGGGGCAATGATCACCTCAATTTAAAGATTTTTATTTATTTATTTGACAGACAGAGATCACAAGTAGGCAGAGAGGCAGGCAGAGAGAGAAGGGGAGGCAGGCTCCCTGCTGAGCAGAGAGCCTGATGCTGGGCTTGATCCTGGGACTCTGGGATCATGACCTGAGCTGAAGGCAGAGGCTTTAACCCACTGAGCCACCCAGGCGCCCCAACCTCAATTTAGTATATAACCGTGAGTAACCCCCCAAAAGCTCTTATTTGTTTTTGTACCTAATTTATTATATAGTTTGACTGTTCCCTGTTGCAGCTGCCCGAAGAGAGTAAATATGAGTTTGAGGGTGGAAAAAAGTAAAAAGAGAAAAGTTCGTTGCTGGAGACAGAGTCAAAGCAGGCGTTGGTGCTTGTAGGAGGTGAGGTGCTTAACAAAGCCCTGGCTTTTTAAAAATAAGCCTGCTGTTTTAGCAGCTTTAGAATTGTCCTCCACTCTGTGTGAGCTTTAGCATGCCCAACTGGAAGCTACTTTTGTTTGAGCAGCAGATTCTCTCATCTTCATTCCAGACCACTGTTGCTGTCCACCTTCTTCTTCTTCCTCATTTCATTTTTTTAAAAATATTTTGTTTATTTATTTGAGACACAGAGAGAGAACAAGAAATGGGGAGAAAGAGAGGAAGAGGGGGAGGGAAAAAGAGAAAGAGAAAAAGAAAGAGAAAGAGAAGCAAATTCTCCACTGAGCAGGAAGTCTGACGTGGGGCTTGATCCCGGGACCCAGAGATCATGACCTGAGCCAAAGGCAGATGCTTAACTGACTGAGTCACCCAGGCACCCTTTCTTCCTCATTTTAAAGATTGGAAGTTACCACAGGACTGGGCGAATGCTGGATTGTCTTCTGTGTTCAACCAAGATAATGCAGCAAGCAGGACAGTAGAGGGGCGGCAAGGTGGTTATGGATAAAGAACCGGCCCAAACTATGACCAGTTCAATCCTACTGGACTGGTCATTGGGCCACCTTTGCTAAACAAGGAAGCCATTGTGGGGAAGGTGAGTGTAGGGATGCTGTGCTATACCACAAGATCCCCTTCAGCACCTTATTCCTTCAGCTTAT
Organism: Lontra canadensis; assembly: GCF_010015895.1. Taxonomy (NCBI): domain Eukaryota; kingdom Metazoa; phylum Chordata; class Mammalia; order Carnivora; family Mustelidae; genus Lontra; species Lontra canadensis. The sequence goes on along the minus strand of NW_022631075.1, from coordinate 2,988,768 downwards.
GGAAAGGTTTTTGGCTGAAGGGCTTATTCCTTCAGCTTCTGGAAAGGTTTTTGGCTGAAGAAAGCTGTCTAGCTTCAAGTAATGCTCCCTTCCCAGAGCAGTCTGCATCCAGCGACTGCTTGTTACAGGGTATAAAGGCACAACCCCTTTAGCCCAGATGCAATAACTCTAAAGGGCCATCCCAACTTCAGAGCCCCCTGAAGGGTAGGCGGAGGCCTCGTTAGGACAGCACCACAGCCCAGCTCCTCCTCCTGCTCAAACCCACTTCTTTCTTTTTCTTTCTCCCACAAGTGGCGGTAGTGAAGATACTCCCCGAGAAACTTTAGCATGCTGATCTCCATCTCAGAAGCTGCTCCCAGGGAATTCAATCTGTGACTACTGGGTTGACCTCATGGCAGGGATGGCATCAGATACAAAAATATCTCAAATCTACAATTGTCAAAATCATTTTCACAGGGGGAAAGAAGGTCAGGATTTTGTTCACTATACAAACGAAATGAAAAACTGCTCCATGCTGAACAAATTTAGTATTTGATCTAAAAACAGAAGAATGATAAACTTGCCTGTCCTCTGTCCCTTTCTCTCAGCATTCTGTCCTTTTCCAGGTGTCAGTGCAAGAATGGCTCATGGTTTAATGTGTTACCCCTCCAGTTAACACAGTTAGATTTTAGCAGTAGCTTTCATACAAGCCAGTTTGGAAGGAAAGGGAAAGGAATGTTGAGCATTGTTTTGAGGTCTGTCTACCTCATGGGGTCATGTGAGACGGCTCTGAAAGTTCGTGATGCGCTTTATGATCTTTAGGCTATAGCATTTAACAAATGAACAGCTGGTAGCTGGTGGGTGTCTCAGAGGCCAGCGGAGTGTGGGGTCAGTGTCCATCTTGCCTGTTATTCAACTGAATTCAGCTGAAGGAAGCATTGCTCTATTTTTCTGCATCTTTAAGTACCTCTGTGGCTCTCAACTCTGGCTGCGCATTATAATCACCTTGGAAGCTTTAAAAATGGATGTCCAAACCTCACGCTGGACCCAGGCTTTGCTTTATTTTATTTTAAATTCCCCAGATGATTTTCATGTACTATTGACCTCCTAATGACTACCCAATACAGTGGGGTATGTGAAAGCATGTTTCTTTCTTTCTTTTTTAAGGTATTTTGTATATATGTATGTGTGTGTGTGTGTGTGTGTGTGTGTGTGTGTGTGTGTGTATATATATTAGAGAAAAGAGAGAGAAAATGGAGCAAGTAGGGGAGGCAGAGGGACAAGAAGACTCCACACTAAGCGAGGAGCCCAATGTAGGGCTTGATCTTAGGACCACGAGATCATGACCTGAGCTGAAATCAAGAGTTGGACACTTGACTGAGGCACCCAAGCACCCCAGAATCAGGTTTCTTTCTTATGTATCCTTCATGACTGGTGGAAATGTTCTGGGTGAGAAAAGCATGATCCAAGAAGGGATATATGTCCTCCAGAAATAAGCAAACGAAAGTACGAAGGCAAGGGGGGAAGGCCATAATGCCAGGGTTATGAATCGCTTCTTCCTGTGGTAGATGAGGAATCTGCGAACATTGAGTATGTGGTAAGAAGACCCTAATGTGTTCAAAGCACTTTACAAATGTCTTTCTTCTTCTGAGGTAGCATCTGTGTTTTTCCTTCTATGTATAAAATTAATATGTGCTTATTTTGGACATTTGAAAAGACACAAAAAGTAACACAAATAAAATACAAGTACAGGTGACTGTTCCTCAAGGATAACCACTGTTAATATTTGATATATTCTTTCCATTTTATTTTATATAAATATACCACATGCTCTTTTTTCAGTAAAATGGATTTTACTATTCGTGTCTTGTCTTTAAAAAGCTAATGTTGTATCTTGAACATCATTTTATGTTATTCAATGTTTTTCAGACATGATTTTAATGGCTGTATAATATTCCATTGCTTAGACATATTTAATTTATTTAACTATTCCCCAATATGAAAATTTCGATTGTTTCTAATCTCTCCTTATTACAAATAATGCTGTGATAACAACATTCATACAGCATCTCTAATTATTTCCACAGGATAAATGTCTAGAAGTAGTAATATCAGGTCAGACATTTATGGACATTTTTAAGGCTTTTTATATATATTGCCAAATTGCCCTCCAGAAAGGTTGAACCACTTTATGTTTCCATCACCAGAATACAAGAGTACTTGTCTCTCTGCCCTTTTGCTAGCATTGAATAAGACATGTGCCCATTTGATAGGGAGACATAAAGATATTTGTTTTGTTAACATTTCTTTGATAGTAAAGTTAATGATTTAAAAATTTTTTGTGTCCATGTTTATTATTTTGATAATTTCTTGTTTATTTCCTTTGTTCAGATTTCTACTGTGATATTAATGGTGTTCTTTTTTTTTTCTTTTTTAAATTATTTTTCTTTTTACTAGTTTTTAAAATAGGCTCTGTGTCCAATGTGTGGCTTGAACTCATGACCCTGAGTTCAAGAGTCACATGCTCTACTGACTGAGTCAGCCAGGCTTTCTTATTGACTCATAAGGGTCCTAATATATTAACAATATTAAGTTTCTGTACTATATGTCACATATATTTTAATTCAGTTTATTTGACATTTAATGTTGTCTGTGACATGTTTTAATGAACAGAAGTGTAACATTTTATGAAATTAATATTCTTGTTCATCAAAAAATTATGTGAGATGGGAAGAGACAAATGAAATTTCTCTTTTGCTCTTATTTTAGTGTTCACCTGAGCTTTAAACCCAAAACTTATGTGAACCACTCTCTTCATTCCTCACAACTTCTTTGGTCTCCATGGAATTTCAAATAAATTTTTCTTGTGTATTGTGGCAAAGTAAGTGAATGGGGGAAACTACATATGGAGTATGAGGATGGTTTCTGAGATAAAAGTGCAGAACAGAAAAATAGACAGAGGAGAGAGATTATTCAGTTATTTTGGATTAAGTTTTGCCATATCTAAGAAACCTGATATTCAAAAATCTGAATTCAAACCCAATACTTTAGGGTATGTTTATTCATATTACAAATGTACTTTTTTTTTAAGATTTACTTATTTATTTAGGGAGAGAAGATGAGAGAGAATGAGTGGGAGGCGGGGCAGAGGGAGACAGAGAATCCTCATGCAGGCTCCCACTGAGCACAGAGCACATGAGGCTCCAGCTCACAACCCTAAGATCATGACCTGAGCCAAAATCAAGAGTCAGACGTTTAGCTGACTGTGCCACCCAGGCACCCCACAAATGTACTTTTCTTTAAAAAGAATTCATGGAAATATTCTGATAGAATATTTGTTCTGATAGAACACTTGAATCCATATTTTGTCATTTTGCTGTTTTTGTTTTAACTTGATTTAAACACGTTTGATTTCCACCAAAATTGATATAGCAATTGTCTACATTTGAGGTGCTAATGCAGAAACTCTTCTGTGTGTGAGGAGTTCAAGATGGAAAGATCAAGAACCTCTCTGTGCTTGCATATGGATGTCAGTCTGTGGATTTTATGGAACAGGATAAAAACAAATATTCACCCACACCCGGCCCAATTTACCCTTGGCAAATTAAGATTTCCCTGAGGTCTTCATTCCTCATAATTGTGTTTGTTTAAGTTTCCTTTTAATTAAGAGCTGACCCTCTGCAAATCTTCTCTTCCCTGCAGCTACATTATTAGGATGGGACCTTAGCTAATTTGGGAGTCGGTGAACAGAAGATGCTCCCCACTCAGTGTCCCAGTTCTATGTCCTTTTCCTAGTACAAATCCTCCCTCCACATCAACCCCTTTACTCATACTAGACTGCCCGTGACAGAGTAAAGCTTAATTGTAACACTTCCATGAAGGATTTATGTTTTAAAGTAGGATCAAAGCCTGAAAGTAAAGGGGCAAACTCTAACAGAGAAATTGTAGACAATAGTAATCAGGAGGTATTGTTTGGCAGCCTGTGGTATTTCTGATACCCAAATATCCCACTCGAAGTGGAAACTACTGACTGACTACTTGTCAAGTTCAAAGTGGGCTTTGAAATTGGTGGTGCATGTAATCCTACATTTCCATTTTCCTTTTTTGTCCTATTCTTCATTAGGAACTTTCTCTCCCTGTTGGTGAATTACATTCTCCTTTATTCTCCTCATCATAAGATGAGAAGGCATGCCCAAATAGATAAACCAGTGTTGTTGAGTGAAAGTAAACTTGGTTTGCATTGTCAGCTGAGAGGAAATTTAGAAGACCATCTAGAGTAGATTTGCTTAACGTCCAGAAAAAGCAGAACAGGCAAGCCTTCTGATCCTCAACCATACAAGGTCTTATAGAAAAAAATAATAATTAAGAAACAAAAGAAAAAATTAAAAAATGGGATTTTATCAAAGTAAAAAGCTTTCGTACAGTGAGAGAAACCATCATCAAAATGAAAGGACAACCAACTTAATGGAAGAACTTTGCAAATCACATATCCAACAAGGGATTAACATCTAAAATATATAAAGAACTCATAAAACTCACGAGTGAAAATAAACAATCTGATTAAAAAATGAGCAGAAAAGTGAAAAGAAGGGCCATCTGTACTCCAATGTTCATAGCAGCAATGGCCACAGTCACCAAACTGTGGAAAGAACAAAGACGCCCTTCAACGGATGAATGTGTTAAAGAAGATATGGTCCATAGAGACAATGGAGTATTATGTCTCCATCAGAAAGGATGAATACCCAACTTTTCTATCAACGTGGACGGGACTGGAGGAGATTATGCTGAGTGAAATAAGTCAAGCAGAGAGAGTCAATTATCATATGGTTTCACTTACTTGTGGAGCATAAGGAATAACATGGAAGACATTGGGAGATGGAGAGGAGAAGTGAGGGGGGGAAATTGGAGGGGGAGACTAACCATGAGAGACTGTGGACTCTGAGAAACAAACTAAGGTTTTTGGAGAAGAGGGGTGTGGGGAGTTGGGTGAGCCTGGTAGTGGGTATTATGAAGGGCACATATTGCATGGAGCATAAACAATGAATTTTGGAACATTGAAAAAAAATAAAATAAAATTTTTTAAAAATGAGCAGAAAATCAGAATAGACATTTTTTCAAAGAATACGGATGGACAACAGGCACATGAAAAGATGTTCATCATCAAATTGTTAGGAAAATGCACATTGAAACAACAATAAGATATCACCTCACACTGGTTAGGTTAGAATGGCTATTATCAAAACCACAAGTGGCACCTTGGTGGCTCAGTTGGTTAAGTGTGCAACTCTTGACTTTGGCTCAGGTTGTAATCTAAGGATTATGAGACTGGGCCCTGAGTCAGGCTGTCCTGGGTGTGGAGTCTGCTTGAGATTCTCTCCCTCTGTCCCTTCCTGTGCTCAAGCTCTTGTTCTCTCTAAAACAAATAAATAAAATCTTAAAAAAACACAAGAAGCAGGAAGTGTTGGAAAGGTTGTGGAGGATAAAGGACACTCATGCTCTGTTGGTGGGAATGTAAATTGGTGCAGCCACTGTGAAAAACAGAATGGAGATTCCTCAAAAAATTAAAGATAGAAATACCATATGATCTGGTAATTCCACTTCTGGGTATTTATCTGAAAATTGAAAAAGACTGGTTTAAAAAGATATGTCCACCCTTATGTTCACCACAATATTATTAACAACAGCCAAGACATGGAAACAACCTAAATGTCCATCAATGGATGAATGGATTAAAAAAGTTATGGTATAGGGGTGCCTGGGTGGTTCAGTCTGTTAAGCATCTCTCTGCCTTTGGCTCAGATCATGAGCTTGGGGTCCTGAGATCGAGCACTGTCTCAGGCTCCCTGCTCAGCTGGGCATCTGGTTCTCCCTCTCCCTCTGCCCCTCCCCTCTGCTCATGCTCTCACTTTCTCTCTCTCTCTCAGATAAATAAATAAAATCTTTAGATATGGCATATATGTACATGTGTATGTGTGTATATATATATGCCCATATATATGTATTCCATCATTATATATATGCATATATATGATAGAATATTACTCAGCCATAAAAATAATGAATTCTTGTCACAGAAACAACATGGATGCACGTCAAAGGTATTATGCTAAGTGAAAGAGGTCAGACAGAGAAAGACATTCATATATGGAATTTTTAAAAAGTGAAACAAATGAACAAACAAAACAAAAATAAACTCATAGACACAGAGAACAGATTGGTCATTACCAGAGGGGAAAGGGGAGTGGAGTGGGCAAAAAGAGCAAAAGGGGTCAACTGTATGGTGACAGATGGTAACTAGACTTTTAGTTGTGATCACTTGCAGTGCACACAGACATTGACTTATAATGTTGTATACCTGAAACTTATATAATATTATATACCAATTTTACCCCAATTAAAAAAAATCTAAAAAAATAGAAACAACTGGAAGGAACTGGAATTTGGATTAAAGGGGATACTACAATGCTTGAGGACAATTCTTTCATGTTTCTATTTGGTATCTAGGTAATTTTTCTGGGATGGACTGCCTGCAATGCAAACTCATAAAGGGTCTAAGTCACCTCAAAGCTGCTCTGGGGACTACTGTGCACTTAAATGATGTCATGTGATGATTCATAATGCCCATTGATGGGGTTCTTATTTAACATTTCCTCACATGGCTTTTAATCCCCTTGAAATCAGTAATTTTCAGGACTCATGTGACTATTTCTCCTAGTAAAGCAAATGGTGAGTGGCCTGGGTGTTAGCAGTCACTTCATGGGCAGGTGGGGGAGAGCATTTGGTAGATGTCAACCAAATAATGCACTGCCCAGCTCTGGTTGTGTGGGGTGGTAGGAAATCTCTTCATGTGTTTAAAGGGGGGGGCTATTTATGGGTGGGGAAGAAGTGCTACCAATCAGCCACAGTACATCTTCTCCCCAAGCCCAAGCTATTCCAGATAGTACCTAGTGGCCACAATGAAGATAACCCCTTACCCTGCCATCCCTCCTCCAGCAGGGGAAGAATTTTGAATGGGTTCCCAGAAGTGGGTGTATTTTGCATTAAGCATCCACATCTTGGACTTCCCTTTGAACACAGTAGTTTATGGTTTACATTGTGGCCTGTGCCTATGGAGAAGTAAGGTGAATTGATTGAAGTGGGACTTAAGCTCAGAAAATATGTGCTTGCATTCTATCAAAAAGATTTCTTACCGGGAGAGTGACTTCTCTGGAAACATTTTTTGACATTCTTAATTTTGAGAAAGCAAGGCTAAGCCAAACCTCTTAACATTCCTGAGTTTTGGGGGTGAGGCATGGATGCTCACTACCAGCAATGAAGAGAGGAGGTGGAAAGTGAAGGCAGATTCATGTCAAAGATGAAAGGGTCTAGATGTGACTGGAAAGGACTGTGGCTTATTCTGCCTGGAAGCGCAAAGATTTCTTGATCCTGATACTATTGGAAGGCTGTCAAAGGTAATATTAAGGGCAAGATTTGCCTAGAGGATACAGAGGGGCTAAAGATACAGTCCTAAAGACAGCAGAGAGCACACTTTTCCTTTAAGGAAAGAAAGTTCCCTTTGACTTAATTCTGTGTTCTATAATCTGCTTGGGAAACATCCAAAGTGGGATGTTTAGAACTTACAAGGTAAATAAGCATTTGCATGTGTCCTTTCAGACTAAAAAAAGAAACACACTCATAAAAATATCACCAAGATCAACTCATTTTGATTAGTTGTTTTCTTTCAATTGAATTTTTTCCAATGGGGATATGACAGTGGATTTAAGAGTATGGGTAGGGTTGGAGGCTCATGTTTCATCTTGTGCAGGACTTAGGTCCCCAGAAGAATGGCTGAATCTTGGCTGAACTTTAGAGAAGTTAGGTTGTCTGAGATGGTTAGGGTTCTCCCAAGTCTCTTAGCATTCTCAAATATGAGAGCCAGAATTTTGTGATGGTCCCAATCTCTTCATTTTACAAATGAGAAATGGGAATCCAGAGGGAGAAAATGGTTTATCCAGTGGTGGATCCCAACTTGACCATGACCCTTTTCTTGTTTTAACTTTCAATAGTAATGTGAAATGATGTTTCTGTTGTGTTTTTTGGATAAAGATTTATTTTGGTATTAAGCAAAAGTTAAAATCCAACAGGAAAATTATTGTGGGTATTCCCTATAACTTTGCCTACAAGCCTTCAGTGACTCCCTTAAGGGCTGTGTTCCTCTTTGCTTCAATATCTTTGCATGGAGGAGCCAGGGATTCCACGGGTAAGTTTGAGTATTACAGCATCTCTTCCTCCTCAAATCTAACTGGGACTCTCCTTTGGTACTGGGGCCTATTCTAACCTACACAGGCTTTGAAACTTGTGGCTTGATTCATACTGCCTAATTACACAGTCTTCATGCAGGACACAACTTTCTCCAGCATCTTTAATTTCTAGTGACTTACTCTGGCTGCCCTCCACACCTAGAAAAGCTTCATTTCCATCCCATCAGATATTCACTCATTAAAAACTCAACTCAACACATATTTTGTCAAACAGATCACCTGATTGAGATGCTGGGGAAATGAAGGTTCCAAGCTCTCACACCCAGCCTCTATTTGCTTGAGAATCTTGGACTACAGATGGTGACCACTATCTCTCAGGGGTTATGGTTGAATGCCACCTTTAAGTCATTGCTAGAATAACCGATTTTTTCTTTTGAATTATCAGATATAAACTTTTCACTCTCATTCCCCAGATTTTAAATATTTTATTTATTTATTTATTTATTTTAGAGAGAGAGAGAGAGCAAGTGGGGGGAGCAGGGGGGAAGGCAAGGGATGGGGGAAAACTCTCAAGCTGACTCTGAGCTGAGCTCAGAGCCTGATGCAGGGCTCAATCTCACCACACTGAGATCATGACCTGAGGCAAAACCAAGAGTCAGATGCTCAACTGACAGCCAGCCAGGTGCCCCTCATTCTTTAGATTTTAAATTGAATTGCTTTTACTTTCCCTGGCAAGTTTGGCACAAGTGTATATATCCACATTTATTGAATGCCTACTTTGGGCTCAGCCCTATACTAAGCCTCTGTACACATTATTACATTTAATCCTCCCAATAATCCTAGGCATAAGTAGTTATCCCCAATGAACAGATGAGGAGAATGAACCTCAGAAAGGTATGTTTTTATAAATAAATACACATAACTAGTAAAGTTTGGAGCTGAGATCCACACCCAGGCCTGGCTTCCAAGCTCACACTCTCCTTTCTCCTCATCAGTGACTGAAATTACGCCAACATGTGCAGTTGCTCATGGGATATGGAGTCATACATTTTTCTATGTATTTCTTCACAACAGAGAGTGCTTTAGAACACATTGTTGTATAACTACCTGAAGACACCCCAGGATTTTCAGGCCTGCTAAGATGCATGCTCTGCAATCAACTGTAAGTGAACGCTTAACAGGAACACAGTCAGGGTTCTCTGGATAATGGCATATCGCTCATCAGTTAATCACCACCTTTGGAGTTGAGCTGGAGTTACTAGACTGGGTGGATTTTATTATTGCTTATGCCCTTATTTATTTCTCACACTGTCTCAGATGCCCCCTGCCTCCAAAACAGCTGTTTTTTTCTGACTTCCCTATTTCTGTCAGATTTCCTAGTTATCAAATTTGAGCATTATCTTTGACTCTTCCATTGCCCTAAGAAAACATGAAGTAAAATTAGTTTATCCTTTCTGTGTCTTCACCTTTCTTTATATTCACATGACTACTAGCTATTTTAAAGTTATTACTGGTATTTGGTTGGGCTGCTGAAAACAGTCCTTCTCTTTTTGTCCAACCGGCTCACTAAGACCAGCTTTCACCTTCTCATTCTTTTGATCACATAATAGCCATGCTCATTTGCAAAACTCTTCAAAAGTTTGTCTTTACCTCTAGGATAAAGTTCAGAGGAGGTATTATAAATGTTTCCACTTGCTTGCAGTCTAGGATTTACCTTTCAGGAAAGTCTTGAGAGGTTCATTAACTGGGTAAGTTTGTTGTTCGTTTCCAATTCTGGGACTCAGTTTCTTCAATGTTCTATTTTGAGGAGTCCCTTAGGGACTGTATACATAGGTACTATCAGAGTTTGGAGAGGGTAGATCAAGAAGATTCTATTCTACTAAGAGACAAACGGAGCCTTGGACTTAGAGGAAAGGAAAAATAATCTGAAAGAGGGACAGTGAGGAAAGATCTTTATAAAAGATTTCTGTTCTCTTACCCTCATTGTTCCTAATTTGTGTTTCACTTGGAAATGGCCACTTCTGCTCGAGGAGCTATGAGTGTGAGGTTAAGCAGTGCAAGCAAAGCCAGTTCTACCATTAGGCCTCACCTGTTTTGCTACCCATGGTTCAGATTACCAAGGGTGGCTGGCTAAGAAGGAGGGAAAAGTGGAGACCCATGGATGAGAAGGAGGCTAACTGGCTGGAGCATCCATCAAAGTCATGGCCTGGGCTTCATTTAGCCAGGGGATCTACCTAACTGAGTTAATGAGTTGTAAATGACCCACAACTGTATGGCTATGACTGACTTTAGGAGTGTTTCAGCAAACTAGAATCTGGGAGGTTTACAGAGGGAGAACCCTGAATCACTTACAGTTAAGGTGCCGACTGCTAGGAACTGGCACTGGTGAGGAATTTATTTGAATAAAATGAATCTAATTAGGAACCATGTAGCTAGTCATCATAATGATTGGGTTAGTGGAGGGACTAGTCAACCATGCCCAAAAAGCTTCTGTGCTCATTGAGGCAAAGTGCTTAGTGACAGAACTTAACAAAATGGCTAAGTGAGTTCCTTTTGGCTGGAAATTTGATCCCACTGGCCAGTGTGCTAGGTCTATGTGTCATTTTGAAGGAGAAGTGGAGTTGTAGGGTCCTATGCAGATGAACATATTATTTAAGTCCTCCAGGAAAGTTAAGAAGCCAGCATAGGAGGGCAGGGACAGTGGACACGAGGAAACAGTTAATGATGAATATTTTGGCTTGGAGACCCTACCGGAGCCATTATTAGGTTGGTCCAGTAAGACTTGTTCCTACTGGGGGGATCGGTATGGGACCATTCTGGATTCTCAAGTAGGCCTACTTTTAAAACGATCTTAAATTTGCCAGTGTGCTTTAACACATTGTTTGACAACCCCCTTAGGCCATAAAACATGTTTATATTTTGGCTAAAAACCACATAATCATAATGCTCTGGAATCTTCTTAGGGGAATCTTCCCATCTGCAGTCTTTAGCTCTGCAAATATCAATGTAATAGAGCATCCCCTAAACCAAATACAATGTTCTTTAAGATTTATTTTGAGTAAAGAACACAATCAGCTGCAAAGCTAAAGAGGAAAGGATTTAGGAATTAGTTTAGAAGAGAAACAAGGCAGTGCATTTCTCCAACAAATTTATGTTTTAACAACCCCAGGAGTTATACATCTTGCGTCTCAGAGGAGAAATGGGCTTGCTCTGTTCAGCCCAGTATTGATATACTAATGACATCTGGGGCCTCCTCAAGGGGTACATTGCTCTCCACTGAGGAGCTAAATAGTGTAAAAGGCATATTTCCTATAAACTCAAAGCTGTGGCAACTGCCCAGCTTAGCTGGCCTCACTTGGATAGAAGATTGTTTTTTCAGCATGAAATAAATGGATTGTGCCTTGGATGATGTAGCTGCTTCCGTTGTCTTAACCATTGATGCAGATCATAGCATGAGTGATGTGGCAGCAGCAGCCATCCAGAGCCACTGTGAAAGGAGATGCGATAAATGGTGTGGCTGGACCCAAAATGAGTTTGGCCTGCATGATTGGCTTCAGGAAGCAGGGCAGGTGCCCAGGAAGGCTTATTCAAGTAACCCAGGTCTCAAGAAAGATAGTCTTTGCCAACGTCCACATTTGCCACACCTTCTGCACAGCTCTGGTTACACTAAAGGATTATTTTAGCCTCAGTATAAAAGGCTGCTATTGTTAGCTCCCAAGAAGAGAGGTCACTATCTCTTACTCCAAGCAGTGCAGTTGGGTTTAACTCATTCAGAAGATGGCACATGTTCTTGCTACTTAAAGTATGGCCCCTAGATCAGTATATTTGTCACTTAAAGTATGCTTCATGGACCAGCAACTGTGGCATCACCAAGGCTGCTTGTTAGAAATGCAGATTGTCAGGTCCCACCCCAGGCTTAAGAATCTACCTTTTAACAAGTTCCGCAGGTGATCTGTAAGCACATCAGAATTTAAAAAACACTGGTCTGGCCATTATTATATATCTACTGAAAATCATACTTCACCTTGTTAACACAGATGGGTGTTCAGAAAGAGGGAAAGCCTAGGCTTTGATAGAGGTTATGGATGGGAAGTGAATACTATAGGGCTAGGAGGGGACCAGGACATGAATTGGCAAAGGTCAGAGAGTGAGTCATGTACTGAAGTTAGGCCCAGGACAAGTCTCTTGACAACATGCTGAGAAATTTACACTGATGGCTCTATGACATACTGAGGAGCAAGTCAGGGTCTTTATCTACTGGCAATATTTCAAGGCTCCAACCAAGAGAGTCCCAGGGAATATCTTAGATCCTAGCATTAACAGGTTGGGAAGAATTCTTCACTGCTCAGGCCAAATGGGCAGCCTAATATCATCTATTACTCTGTTGTCTCGCCTTTCCCATCAGCCATGGAGGCTCACCAGGAGCCGTAGCCAAAGAGTTCTTGGCAGAAAGATTATAGGGCATGGTGGCTTCCCCTACACACATGAAAGGATGCATGTAGGGAAGACACTGAAATGAGTCCTGTAGTAAAGAAGAACAAAAGATCCAGAGGACTATATCTAGAGCTACCTGCTTAGGCAGCGTGGAAGCTGTAGATACTTCATGAGAAACTCTGGAACCTACTCAGAGGGGAGGTATGGGGAGTTAATGCAGTATTGTTACCCTTCAGTTGTGTCTCTTTCCTCTGTGAGATACTGCTATTGGGTTCCAGTTTTTGAAATGCTCCTGAAATTCTGCCTCCAGTGGTTGCTGCCAAAGAACATATTCCATAAATCCCACATCAAATCTTACCAACTTGAAGCCATCTAGTTTTTGCTCTCCTTGAACTAACCACAAAACTCACATGACAAGACAAAGAGAAATGCTACCTCCTGTGAGTATCCCTCCAATACCAACTCTGAAGTTGGTCAGCAAGTTGTATGGAGCTGAGCAAAATTTGCTAGCTGATGGGATATGGACATGGATAAAAATTCTAAAAGTGGCCCTGAAGGCATTCCAAGGTTGTTGCCAGGGTGAAGACACTGTGAGGACTTTGTCCTGACTTTGCCTTCATCGCGGCTGCATGGAGATGAAAGGTTTGTAAATGGTTTCCTGTCCCTAGAGTCTGACAGTCCCCTGTGCCATTTTAATTTAAGTTTTTTGGATCAGAATAGAATGAACAAGCAGGGGAGGTTAATTATCCTAATTAGAAAAGAAGTGAAGTTATGGCCCTTCTAGGTCAGGCACTTGGACAAAGCTCCCTTGGCTCCAAGCTTTGGACATTAGTTCCTCACTTGAATGCCAAAGGATACACAAAGCATCCTCCCCAGTCTTCTGCCAAAGTCCCTGGAGCAAGACAGAGGAGAATTCTTTCCAGGAAATGGTGTGTGATCAGCTTGCGTCCCAGGGCCAGAGACAGGGTTATCTGGAGGTGGCAGATATGTGGGCACAGCTGGGTGGGTACAAGTGTGTGGGTCCACCCCTAGGCCTCCCTCCTCTGTCCATAATGCCAAGCAAGCTCAATGTGGCTTGCTTGAAATGTGATAATTTCAAAAAGATGTGCATCTTTCCCTGAGCCTCCCTGAGCCTATCTTCAGCTGGCCAAGGATGTTGGTATTTCTTTGGAAGGTAAACTCCTCTGGGACTCTGTTGGTACTCCTTGAATTGATATTTTGTTGTTGGACTCATTGATTCTCAAATACAACATCTTCCCCTCCTTCTTCTCCCAAACACTATCTATTCTTTGACCAGATCAACGTTGCCTTCAATACAGAATATGCTTTAGATGATGTATGTGAAATTTCTTAGCACAGTTTCTGACACATAGTAGGTGCTCATTAAATGTTAATTTATTCCCTTCCTTCCTACTAGAGAAGAGTGTTTCTGGTACACAGTCATAATCATACTTTTCCCGCCTTCTGAGCCTTGTATTTGATGTGCGATGTGATAGCAATTTGTGATCTGGTAACGTAAAGGGAAACGTAAAGGCTTAGATAAAGCTAGAACTGTATAATATTAAAGATCAAACTGGCCAATTATTCAGACAGACCCAAGAGATATGTCTAGTACTTGCCTTTGAATTATCCACATACCCAAGGGATGAATAAAAAAGACCTTAAGCACCATCTTTCAAAACAAGCCTCAGATTGTTGAATGATCAATTTGTGGGTCTATTACAATTTGCCTTATCCACACAGAATACTCCAAGAGCATTAACATCAATGACTCCTAACAGAATGATAAAGCAAGTGGAGGTCTCAAGAGACCATTTAATCTATCCAACCCTGGTTCCCCCGGCCTCCCATCTCCAGCCATTCTGTCTATCTGCTCTTTAAAATATACTCTTCTGGATTATTTCCAATAGGGACAGGGAATCCAAGGTGTGAATGGCACCAAAGGGTGGATACACTTCAATTCACTTATAGTTAATTTTGGCATCTTTTTTATCCTTTGTAATTGAATATGTATCTACATGATATAGAAATGGATTTAAATACAAAGGCCTGATGCTAGAGGAAATGTGAAACCGTCCCACTTTCTTAAATTCATCTCTCATGCTGTTTGGACTCGTGAGTCTCTCCATGCTCGCCTCTCAGACTTATACAAAATATTTACCTCTGTAGAATTGCACTCCCCCAAATCTTCCCTAGTGCAGAGGCAGTGTGGCATTTGTCAGTTTTAAAAGATGAATGGAAAGGAAACAGAGGACGTTTAACATATTGGGGAAAAAAGTAATTAGGAAAGATGGATGTTAATGGTTCAACTCAAAAGAAGTATTGACATTGATGGTAAGTAACAGGTGATGTGTCTCCTGAAGTCTTGGGGTTTATTCTTGGTATAAAAACTTTTGGATATATGTAAAAAAAATCTATATTTGTAATATATAACTGATAAAGACAATAAAGTGATCATATAATCATTCTTTTGATTTCTTGGCCTTGCTTATGCTTTGCTTTGTTCTGTTAGCTCTCAAGTCTTGGTACCACACCCCTTAGGAAGTAGAACAAGTCACCCTCCCAGCAGTCAGAACTGGCAACAGAGTTTTACTTTGGTCTTAGGTGGGCATGGGTTCAAAATCAGATCAGCTGGTATAAATTCGATTTGAAAGTAGATTTTTCTTAGACTCCTAGAAGCCTAAGTCTCAAGTTTAATGACTGTGGCTCAGACAGGCTTATAGAGCAAGTTCTTCTTATGGGAGGAAGGATCCAGGTGCTAGGTTTATTTGGCAGATAAGTGATGGCCTCAGAAATATTTATCATTATAGAACTTTCAGGGTATATTTTTCTGTCACTGAAGCTTTATACTATCACCATTTAGGGAAAGAAGGACCAGAAATGCATTTTGTACCTGCTGAGAGTTGGCAGAAAAAAATCTTAAGAAGATAAGGTATTTTTGTTAAGACTGCCACCAATTTCCAAGACTGCCTGCGGCATTATTGACAGTAAGTAAAATCATCTTTTTATTTATTTTATCTGATTTATTCCAAGACTCTCTTGCCTTTCAATTAAAAATGCAAACTTAATTTCAAACTAGCTCCAGGCCAGTATAACCCTTTTGGAAGCAGTTGCCAAACTTCCTTTTATTTAATTCTTTATTTAATAATTCCATGCTTGTCGGATAGACTTTTGTTCTTACATGGGAGGTGGCCTCATCAGCTCTCTCTCAAAAGGACTCTGATAGCCTTCCACAGATGGGCTCAGCAAAACCTCTGCCCTTAGTCAACTTGGGCTAATAGTCCTAAGACTGTCTCCCTGGCTTTTGGTACTTCAAAGGCACTGAATGATAGAGGTAGGCACTGCTAGAATTATGCCTAATGCCAAAAATACAGAGGACATGCAAGAGATTGTAGAGATGAAATAATCATAGAATACCAGAATGGAAAAGAACCTTAGATATCATCTAATCTAATGTTTTTATTTTACAGGTGCACATACTGAGGGCCAGAGGGGAATGTGGTATGCTCAGAGAATTAGAGATGGAGGAGGAAGGGGAACGTGCCTTCCAGTAATGTGTATGGAATTTTCTGGGTGCCTGAGTATTTGATAGAAAGTCCTTGTGTTGTTATTGAGATGCTATAGAAAATATCTCTAACACATGTAAGTCCACATTTCTTCCTTAACAAATATAACCAAATGAATATTGTGGAATCTTTCTTAGTGATACGGGATCTTGCAATATCTTGGGATCATCTGTCTGAACATAGGTATTCCTTGCCCAGGACTACAGAAGTCAGAAGTAAAAGCAGCTGGCCAAATGTGTACTGACCCTGGTGCAGCCCAAGGAAATTGTCACTTTAAAAAATCCCTAATATCACCTACTCTCTCTCTTTCTCTTTTTAAACTACTTGTTTCTTCCCTAAAATCTCTGCGCAGAAATTCTGGGTATTTGAAGATTCTGACCCATCAGACTCTGAATGATTGAGATTTTACTATAAAAAGATAGCTGAGTGTTATTTTGGAACCTGAAATTAGGGCAGACATATCATATGCCTTCATTGGATTTTCCTTGCGCTTAGCACTAAAACTAGAGCCTTTGGGTTGTGGGAAATTCTCCCCATAGGGGAGAATTATAAGAAAGCTATGATGTTGCTGGGGCATGGAAGTCAGACATCGGGGTAAAGAGGGTGAGATTGTGGGCTCAAACAGCATGGCATTATTGTAAAGCACTAGACCAGTACTGACGCTGCCTGAAATCAGTAATGAGTCAAAGCATAGAGAGAACTTCATGGAAAGGGATGGACCTTTTAACCACAGTGCTTTCCCAGATACATGTTTCCTTAAAATGTTTAAATAGTGAGGCATGTAACTCTCAAAGTGGATGACAGACCATTGCCTGCAGATATCCCACTGGGTGAATCATACATTTCATTCACTTTTACATTCTTTCCTGAACCCAGCCCATTGTCACCCAAACCAAGATGACAAGTATTCCTTGGAAATGTCCTTTCATTTCTCTGGCTAGGGAGAACTAGCTCCCTCTGACTAGGGAGAACTAAACCTTCCTACCTGTAAACAAATGAGTGATTTTATGCTTGTTTGGTTGATCAAACTTATATTCTGCCCACTATTGAGTAATTCTGCTTCCCAATGTGATTGATCAGGAGCTTGGACACACCTTTGCTAGATCCTGCAGGCTACTTTTCCTTCCAAGTGCCACAGGGCATATCTAAGTAAAATCTAAATACACTAAAATTAATTTGACTTTAAAGAAATTTTGCAGTAGTCCTTAAAAATAATAAGAGACCCTTCAGAGGTGAAAAATGGTGGAGGGCTTGGCAGTGGAAATTTTATTCTCCAAAACTCGTATTTGAAATACTCCCTGAGCACCACAGCCATAGGAGAGAGATCCTGTTGTAGGTGTGTAATGGTGGACACTTGTCCTTTCAGGCTCAGACAGAGGATAAAATTGCCAAGGGGAAAGCCATGACCTTTGAAATAGCTGCTTCCCCAGACTTTCTCTGACCTTATCAAGATATTAAGCCCCTCGATGGAAACTTCCAGCTTAGAGGGAAAGACTTCAGTATTAGGAGAACACATGGGCCCAGGTTACCCTTGGCTTCTCTTAGTGCACAAAGATGACTCAGAGCAGATAGAGTGATAGACCCAGATAATGATCCACAGAATGTCAGGAAGAGACTTACAGCAGTAAACTGAGTGAGTGGCTTCTACTATACAAAACAACCAGCAACCCAGGGGGATGGGAATATTATTATCTCTAAGAGGAAATTAAAGTCCAGAGAGGGAGATGTTTTGGCCAAGATCACCCAGCTTCTGCTGGGAGCAAGGAGGCAATCTTAGGTTTGTTTGGTTCCAGAGCCTACCTCTTCCTACTCACTAGAGACCTGGGAGGAGAAAACTGGTATGAATGAAAGAGGCTTTCAAAACTAGAGAGTATATTGGGGTTAGAAAGGACATTTAAAGACCATCCAACCAGTCTTACTTTATAAACATGGAAAACGAGGTCCAGAAAAGGATGCTGATTGACTAACTCAAGATGACATAGAAGAGAGCTTAGGCAAAAATTGAACACTGAATTCATCTTATCTGAAGGAGAACCTAAGTCTAAAAAGAACCAAAATTTACTCTTTAATCCAGTGACATCTGATTCCATGACTAAAATTTGATTCCAGAGTACCCTGAACATTTTCAGATCTGTCTCTTTAATGGTGTGGTTTGCCCAGAAGCTCCATTTATTCTATAATGAGCTCATCAGGAGCAGGTACCTTTATGGTAGGCCTTGGGAACAACCTGAACCTTACTCTTGTAAATTATCTAGGATGCCTCTGTCACTGGCCATGAAGTTATCCAGGGAGAAGACTGGGAGTTACTGGATAAAGCGACATCCACTGATAAAAAACACAAGTTTTTATGAATTTTGTTTCAAACAATGAAATCTACTTGAAATCTTTTTTGAGAACATTACCACAAACATTTTCAGTTAACACTCTAATTCGTTTTATTCTTTTAAAGATTTAATTTATTTATTTGAGAGCAAGAGAGAGCATGAGCAGCAGGGAGAGGCAGAGGGAGAGGGAGAAGCAGCCTACCGCCTGAGCAGGGAGCCTGACACAGGGCTTAATCTCAAGACCCTGAAATCATCACCTAAGCTGAAGGTAGTTTTTTAACAGACTGAGTCACCCAGGCGCCCCTAACTGTCTAATTCTTGTGTAGGTCCAGCATCCACAGTAAGATCAGGCCTGCAGTAATTTGATAAGTTTAGATTTAGAATTGTTTTCTCCTTCTCCCTCCTCAGGCACATTTTATGTTATGTAATGGATTTAAGAGTGTGGGCTCTAGGGGTGCCTGGGTTGCTCTATTGGTTGAACGTCCAACTCTTGATTTCGGCTCAGGTCAGGATCTCACGATTGTGGGATTGAGCACCATTTTGGGATCTGCACTCAGCATGGAGTCTACTTGAGACTCTCTTTCTCCCTCTCAAATAAATAAAATCTTTTTTTAAAAAAGAATATGGGCTCTGTAGTCACACAAAGCAGTGTTCAAGTTCTAACTCTACTACCTGTAAGCTGTGTGACTCTGGAAAAGCTATTCACCCTCTCTGTGCATCAGTTTCTCCTTCATAAAATGAAAATAGTAATATCTGATATTTATTAAATGGTCGCTATGTGCTAGACATTGTTCTCAGTGTTCATATATTTCAACTCCTTTAATTTGTATGGGTAGCTATCCTCTGTAGTAGGTGCTACTATTTCCATTTTATAGAGGAGGAAACTAAGGCACAGAGAGTTTTGATATCTTGCCCATGATAACACAGCTAGTAAATAGTAAAGGTGGGATTAAACCCAGACTGTCTGATTTCAGAGCTGGCACATTTATCTACTGCACTATATCTACTCACTGAGTTAATGCAAGGATTAAGTGACATAATATATTATAAAGTGAAACCTAGGACCTTGACAAATAGAAGCACTTAATAAATATTAGCTGTTGTTACCAGTTACTTCCCAAAATGTTGATTGGTAACCTGTGCATAACCCCCATTTCTAAAAAGCCTTCCTTGAGTAACTCAACCCACCTGATCCTCCTTATGATTGCATTATTACAATATAAAGCACATAATTTAGGATTAAATTATCTTGGGTAAAAACAAAACAAAACATGTATTTTCTTTTTTGTATTTTCCACAGTGCTTAATAGACCCATGGGGACTCAAAATGTGTTTGCAGACTGGAATCTACAGTGTGACTATTAGTGCCTGGTGCAGAAATGACAACTATTCCCACAGCACAGTTCTTCTCAAGTTATTCATTATTTGTTTGTTTGTTTGTTTGTTGATTCTCAATCTTTTATGTTCACATGAATCACATGGAGATATTGGGAATGTGGATCCTGATTCCAGAGGTCTGCAGTGGGGCCTGAGGGTCTGCTCCCAGGTGATGCTGATGCTTCTGGTCTATGAACCATACTTTCTCATGGAATAAATGCTACTATGGAAATTTGAGACCAGTCATGAGCAGCCATTCATTTAACAAGTCCTCATAAAAACCCTACTACATGCAGAGCTTTGTGCTAACAGTCACTGTGAGCAGCGTGAAGATGAATTTAAGGTAGAGTATGCTATGTGGATTTTCAACTTCGGTAAAGGCTTCTGCTTTCTGCTTCACTGAGCTAAGTGGATTTTGCATGTCCAAAATTGAAATCTGGAAGGAGAGGAGTGTAATTATTTATTTGTGTGCAAGAATTCGTAATGCTGATTAAGACCATTTAGATTTGCTGATTGTACTTAACACTGTATTTTCCACCATTTATCATTGGAGTAATTATTTGTATCAAAATAATTTCTGAGGAAAAAAATAATTTCTGAGGGAACATAATGTAATTTATCTCAAGCCGCAGTTAGATGACTGCTATTTCTTGAATAGTAGTAGGAGATGCAGGTTTTAAATGGCGTGTGGAAGTAATATGGGAGATGGGGAGGGTGCTGGTAACAGGAGTGGGGGAGATGAACCATTTTGATTCATGAGCATGGGGTAAGCAAATAACATCCTGGACGTTTATTTACACATTATTCTCAAAGTAAATGAACTAGGGGCAGCACAGGTTATGGGTAACACAGTTTAATAGTAAGAACGCTGGGCCAGAAGTCAGGAGACGTGCAGTCTAGTCTGTCTCCTCTATTGATCTCAGTGTGGGACCTTGGATAAGTTGCCCCATCTCTCCAAGCCTGCTGAAGTAGAGTCAAGCATGGCAGTCCTAGCCGTCAGACCGAAAGACATTATCTGAGAATGTTAGGTCAATAAGCAAAAGTAATATTAAAAAGTCAAGACAGCACAAGCAACTATTTTGAACACATCAGATCAAAACTTGTTCTTCAAACCTCCCAGATATATAATGGAAAAACCAAAGATCATTCTCCTTTCATTCTAAGTGGAAGTGGGAGAAACTCCATTCCATTTGCAGAATACCTTTTCCACCACAGAAAGAGTCTCTTCCTACATATCATTTAACTTAGTGACATATTACAACATTTTTAAGAATGGAGATAGAAAAGAGGGTTAGGAGGTTGGACCCTCTCCCACACTTCCACCAAATGTGTTCTTTATTGAAAAAAATTTGTAACATGAGCCTTGCTTGTGTCTGTGTGCCATTTGCCTCTTATATCTAAAAACTGGAGTGTGCCAAAACCCCAATCAGAACTAATAAATATTTCTGATCATTCTGCTCCCAGTCGACTTGGGTTTTATTGCAACAATTATTCATTCCCTTTCTTATAGATCCTAATTCTAACTTGGTGAGTGTCTGGCTCCAGCTATGGGCCATGACACTTAAATCACAGTGTACTTTGGATGGTGCCCCTCTTGCAGGGTGACCATAACTCAGAACACTTCCTGGGTATGCTATTTAAATATCCAACTCAGCATCCTGCGATATAAAGAACTCCTCCATGCCATTTGTTATGATAGGTGCTGTGAGGCATGACTCTGATTCCCGGGACTCAAATATACAATAAATCCGACTACACTCTGCTGGCAGTGCACATAATTATAAAATATGCAGAATGCTTGTTATTAACTAGTCTCATGGAGAAGATCTACTGTGCCATGCAGGATATATTTGGGAATATAGCTACAAACAGTGATTGATTTTTTAAAATTCATGTCTCTCCTATCCTTTTAATCATTCAACCTCTAAGAACTAGCAAACATTTATAGACATTTAATGAATGGGAAGCAAGGCCCATTTGCAAAGGCTGATAAAAATTATTGTTTGCCTCTTAAGTGAAGATTAAGTTCCAGTTTTGTTTTTAATATGAAATTATTTAACAGCATTTTTTATGGTGCCTATGCAGAAATAGAGAGCAAGATATAAATCAGCTGGGAATTACCAAGGGAGTCACCTGATAGTTATAAAACAATGAAAGCCATTCATAATATTTAACTGTTTGGATTCCAGTTGAATAGACAATCATTCTTTGGCCCATATTTATTCTCAGAAGACAGGCTTTCATGTACATTAAACATCAAACAACAAAAACACTAAAAACTTATACACAATTCCTTCCTCTGCAGTGAAGCCACAGTTCCTTGTTTGGAGGGTCCTTGCAGAAGAAGGAATGTTCATAGGGACAGACTGAAAACCCTAAGGATGGTGCCAGACCCCATTATAGGGAGAGGCTGCAGGCATGTAAGAACAGAAATTGGCTTCACTTGGTTGATGCTGGCTTTCTTTTCAGTATGGTGCTTCCCAGAGTGTGATGCAACTGGGCTTCCATTCTAGGAAGTATTCCCAGCCATAGCCACACAGATAGA
Organism: Lontra canadensis; assembly: GCF_010015895.1. Classification (NCBI taxonomy): domain Eukaryota; kingdom Metazoa; phylum Chordata; class Mammalia; order Carnivora; family Mustelidae; genus Lontra; species Lontra canadensis. Next base: position 2,966,303 of record NW_022631075.1, on the reverse strand, counting down.
TGTTTTCAACATGGTCTCTTCCTTTTCCTGTGTGGAAGGGAGTCTCTTGGGCACAACAGAACCTAGAACTCACTTCTGTTAGTGCCAAGTGACTCCTCACTGGAGTCAAGGCTGCAAGGCCCCAGAGATAACAGTTTCCCAAGATTAAGGAGCCTCCAAATAGATGCTCACTGGTGTAGCAGCTGATTTCTTACAACTGTGGGAGGGTGGCTATATCTTTATCAGGTTACTCATTAAAGGGAACCCTTGGAATTCAGCTGCCTTCAGTTTCTGCTATTCCTTGTTGACTGGTGACATTCTCTTATACGTGTCTCTTTGTCCACCACAGTTTATGAGCACAGAGTCTGGAATAAGAATGTAGAACTTAATTTCTCAGCTTCCTATTAGCTGTGCAACTCTGGGTAAGTTATTTGCCAAGATTAAATAAAAATAATGTATATGAAGAATTTAACTCAGTGCCTTGTCCATAATAAGCAGTCAATAGATGTTGTTGTTTCTTAAATTATTAGAAAGTGCTCTTTGGGTTATAAGGGGCAGAAACCTGGCTGAAACTGCCATTAAAGAAAGGATCATTGGCTTAAGTAATTGAAAAGTTTAGAGATCAGATGATATCAGGACTCAGTTTCTTAATTGTTTGTCCCTGCTTTACAAATATCAAATTTTGACATAAACACTGTACCTCCATTTCTTAGTCTGTAAAATGGGATAATAATAATAAATCTACTTCATACGATCATTGTAAAAATTCAGTGAGTTCATGCATATGCGGTGCCTCCCACAGGGCTTGGCACTAGTGTGTTAGCTATTATAATTATTTTTGTTGCTGTTATTTGAATATGCAGCGTCTTTTCTCCCTATGTGTTCCCTCTATGTCTTGACATCCCATCTCCCTTCTGCTTCTGCCTTCAACTGCTTCTTTTATTCTCCTTCCTATGTCCCTTCCATACCTATTCTATTTACCCTGCTCCATGAGTTATTATCACCCTCCACCCACCCTGCCAGTTCCAATGCCTCTGCTCTATGGAGATGTTATGGCAGGCAGGGTTTCCTGTCGGATATGGGCAAGCAAAATTACAGGGGATGCCCTAGATGGCACAGAGTAAATATGAACACTTCCATTTAATCCACTGATGTTCCACCCTTCCATCAGCCATATCCTCTCCCTTAAATTGCTTCATGCAATCTTTGATGATAAAGATTTATCAGACACTGTCTCCAAGTATCTATAAGACACTGCCACTCTCCCGCTCCTCTCTCAGGAGCCCAGTGGCCCCTCCACTTTCTTGCCTACCCTGGACTTTCTCTGGGGATCCCTCACTTAGTTCTAGGCCCTAAACTACAAACCATCCCCTTCCTATCCCTTGGAAAAATGTCATTTTATGTACTGTACCTTTAGGGCCCTGACCTCATCCAGGTGACAATGGGTCAACCAAATAAAATAATACCATATAGCATGTCATCCTTCCCTGGGAATGGAATGCACCTGTCACTAGAGGGCCTTTAAGAAACAACATTAATGGGACTTTCACTCTGACAGTCCAAGGGAAAACAATCTGTGGGCAAGAAGTCCCTTCTCAAGTCACATTCTCTGGGTGGTTTTGCCAGATTGCAGAAAGGTTAATCTTTAAGAGTCTATGCATTGTGTTCCAACTGGCCACTCCCAGACTTCCCCAAAGACCTTTTCCATTAGTCCTCTCCTAAAAACAAAATGTTACTGAACTTGGGGAAGTCAAACTCCAGGGAATATGTGGCCAGCCTCAACCGCATCAAAGCAGCAAATATCCTTTCTTTCCTGGGAGCGATTCATTCATCTTTCCTTGGAGAGAGAGAATTCCCAGGAACAAACCCTCAATAGAAATCATCCTAGCGCTCTTAATCATTTTGCCTTTGCAATTTTGCAGGGCAGAGGTCTTCAAAGCTTCTTTTCGGGTTATAAGAAGTCCTTTGTGCTGACCGGTCAATGAGTAGGATGAGATTGGGGGCTGTATGGGAATAAAGGTAGGGAGGCCATTGTATTGCTGTCCATAGCTGGAACCTATTCTGTAGCCTATCATCAAAAGCAATTTGCAGTACATTCAGGCACAAATCCAATTAAAAAGCAGAAAGGGATTTGCATGCATAAAATAACTCTGATGTACGGTTTTAAAAACGACCCTGATAGCTCAAATTCAAATGCCTTTCTTTGTGAAGGTCCATATCTGGAGCAGGTTAGCTGATGGTTGAGTCTCTGCCCCAAAGTATCTGAAAGATTAGATGAAATTACATTCTCAAAGCTCAGGGCAGCTTGGTGGCAAGGAACAAAATGAAACCTGACACACACAGTTAGGCGCTAGTTTCGGTAATTTACCCTAGTGAAGAAGCTCCATTCTTTGAATTCTGGATAGCCTGAGGCAAAAGCCAGATGTCAAAGCACATGGCACAGTGTTTGGCACCTAGTAGGTGCCCAGTGAGTATTCGTTGAACTGAATGAGTGGCCAAAGTTCTCCTTTGGTCTTTGGCAGGCACTGTTTGTTGTCTCCCCAAGATCAATTTCCCTCTTCTTTGCTAACATAATCCTGGTTTTGTTTAAGGTGGCAATGTGCCCAGCTAAATACTCTCTTTCCCAGTCTCCCTTGCAACTGGTGTTGAGTGGGTAGGGCACGTATATAGTGCTAGCCAAGGGGATGTAAATGGAAGCCTATTGGGGAAACTGGCAAAGATTTTGTTTACCCGATAAAAGGTGATAGATGTGATTGGTACTGCCCTTTCTTCACCTTCCTGCCTCTCGGGAGCACTGATATCTCAGCCATCTTGTGACCATGAGGTAACAACCATGAAGGTGAAAGCCAGCATGCTAAGGATGGTGAAACAGAGAGGAAGAACTTAGTTCTTTGATGAAATTCTCGAACAGGGGAATCAGTGCCTACAACTACCTACTAGGAGGCTTCGGGTACATATTTTGAAAAGCCCTATTTGGTAGGGGCCACCCCAAGGTGGGGAGTGAGACACTGGCCCAGGCTCCTATCTGGCAAGGCAGAGTCTTCCAGCGAAGCATCCACGTGTGAGCTGTTAGCAACTCAGTCAGTCTGCAGTAGCTGAGGGCTGGGTGCGAAGGCCAGGGGATGGGCCACCCAGGCAGGGCACCGGCAGCATCCACACGGAATCCATTCCGGAAGTCCACAAGAGCATATGTGGGTAGGGAAAGCAAGCGGGGTCATTCTTCATTGAGAATCTTTCCATATAGGGGCGCCTGGGTGGCTCAGGTCGTGATCCCAGGGTCCTGGGATGGGGCAGGAAGCCTGCTTCTCCCTCTCCCTCTGCTGCTCCCCCTGCTCGTGTTCCCTCTCTCGCTGTCTCTCCCTGTGTCAATTAAATAAATTAATTAAAATTAAAATTTTAAAAAAATCAAAAAAAAAAGAAAGAAAAGCCCTATTTGTTTAAACTGCCGCTAGTCAGGATTTTGATATTTGCAGCCTCACATGATCTTAATAGATACATATCTCACTGCCACCAGGTTTCCAGGACCTTAAAGTTGGCTCCTGGGTATTCAGCATGTCTCACTGACACTTCGCCGAAGTCAGCCTGCTGTGCTAGGGCAATGCTTAGACTCTTCAAAATTAACCTTTCTGCAGGCTGGCAAAACTACCCACAGAATGCGATTTGAGGAAAGTTTCAGGTCTTTCCTGACCTCCATCCACCATCACCAGTAAAACCAAAGCATAACTTGTGTCGTACTTCCTCAGGGCCTGGCGAAGTGATAGAGGCTAATTAAATAAATGCCTGCGTGTGAAAGCTTGAGTTCTCCAAACTGTTAGCCTCCAAGGGTGGCTCCTTCCATTCCAACAACTGGGTTTTGTTAGTTGTGGGAAGGACATCAAAGGACACATTTTTAGCCAAAGAAAGATTTTGGGTGTCCATCAATGCCATGTTGGAAGAAGTCACCTTCAAAAAGTCTGGCTCTATTTAGAAGTATTGTGGGGATGACTTTTTATTCCTTTCACAGATTTTATTTAGTTGTCAGTAACATTTGCAAAAAAAAAAAAAAGCACTGGATATGATCCTCTGCAGAATTGTAAAAGTTACTGTGCTGTATAAATTGAGGACATGATTATGATGTCTAATGCAAACACATTTTTTTCAGATTCTCTCTCTCTCTCTCTCACAAACACGCACCCTTAAAGAGAGAAAGTAAGAGAAACAGAATTTAGAAGCTCATTAAAGCTGAGCATTGATGAATTGCACGTGCTGGGTGCCCCTCCCATGCAGAAGACTCACTTGTTTGGTTCTCTGTCTCTGTGTTCTAACAGCCTATGCTCCTGTGGTGTTTTCCAACGTTCATTAGTTATTCCACTGTGTGTTGGCATTATATTGAGGAGCCCATAATGAAAATAAAAGTTATACAGTGACTTGCCAGGAGACACAAAATATATACTTGCTCTAACTGGACAGTGAACCAAAAAGCAAAAACTCTGGCAGACTTATAGTTGCCACAGCAAGGGAAAGGATTACATTTCATCCTCAGACATCCAAGATCTTCCCCACTCTTGAAAGACAGGAAAAGGAGCATGCCAAGTAATGAACTGACAACATTTCAGTGCCATGGCAGGAGAGTTCCAACCCTTGTGACTGACTAATCGACGCTGGTCTCAGGTACTTTACTCACTACCTTATTTCCCCCTGCTCTCTCCCCTTTTCTCTTGTACCTTAGTGCATCATTTCAATATAAGCTATAGCATTTCTCAGAACATTAAAAAGACTAAAGTCAGTATGGAATATAAATAGCTTTGAAACATCTCCAGAATGTGTCATAAAGAAGCAGGGAAATAAAAATTTAAAGAGAGAGAAGGTATAAACATAAAATAAAAGCATCTTAAAAAAACCAAATCTTTTCCTCACTGGGTGGAATTTGTTAGGGATTTAGGTGTGCGTGCTTTAAGCAACCTGAGAAATGTTTTAGGCAAATGGAATCATTTTGTTTTTGGGAAGGTGGGGTGGGGAGGGAGGTGGCTGTGTCATGTGGAAGGGTGAAGGAGGAGGGAGGAGTCTGATGTCTCTCCTAGTCTCCTGAGGTTTCTTGTGGGACATGTAGATCCACAAAGGGGGGAATGGTGGTCCGTTAAGAGAAAAGAGACTTCCTTAAGGTCCTTGACTAAACTTAACATTTGGTAAGTCCTTCCTCTAGGGTTTCTCCAATTTAGTGTGTGCCAGAAACATCAATAACTTGAAGTGCTTAAGCACCTGAAGCACACACATTCCCATCTCACTTGTGGAAATTCTGATTCACTAGGTTTACAGTGGGTCCCCTCATTTTCATTCTTAATAAAAAAACCCTGGGTGAGTCTGACACTGTTCATTTGGGGAATTAGACATGAGAAGCACTGCCTTCTGCAGTGAGGAGAGAGACAATTCCCTCTGCCACTTCCTTTGAGACTCCAAAGCAGGGGACTCTTCTATTTCTAGAGAAACCAGGGCATGAAAGAAACAAATGTTTCTGTTAAAAATGGTGCTAGCCAGTGAATTTTTGGTAAGAAAATGGCATTGTTTTTCACAGGTCAGAAAGATGTCTTTCTGTGACAGAGGTGCAAGGATGCATGACCCTATGTGGGAAGGTACAAGGAAAGAGGAGGACTCTGAAAAGACAATAGAACATGACAACTAATTTTGTTTTCTTTCGTTTTAATTTTATTTCACACATATATTCTGAAATATCCTTTTTTTAAAAGATTTATTTATTTTAGAGAGAGAAAGGGGAGTGCAGTGGAGAGGGGCAGAGGAAGAGAGACTTTCAAGCAGACTCTACGCTAAGTGCAGAGCCCAATGCTGGGATTGATCATATGACCCTGAGATCACAACCCTGATATGCTGACCTGAGCCAAAATAAAAAGTCGGTGCTTACTGAATGAGCCACCCAGGTGTCCCACTAAATCTTATGGCAGTCTTAAGGTTTAAAAGAGATATTTCAGGGGCATCTGGATGTCTCAGTTGGTTAAGTGTCCGACTCTTCATTTCAGCTCAGGTTGTGATCTCAGGGTCGTGCCTGAGAGCCCCTGCTCTCAGATTGAGCCCCACATTTGGCTCTGTACTCAGTGGGAGTCTGCTTGAGATTCTTTCTCCCTTGCCATCTCCCTCTACCCCTACCCCCACTTGCACACTTGTGTGTGCTCTATCTCCCTAAAATAAATAAATCTTACATATATATATGTACATATATATTATATACACATATGTACATATATATACATATATATTATATACATATGTACATATAATATATATGTATATATATATTTGAGTCTCATCCCTGGAAATTCTGACTGAGTATGCCTGGGATGGAACTGGGGAAACTATATTTGTAACAAATTACTGCAGCATTCCGATGAAAAGTGAGCCTTGATAAGCAGCATAGGAGAAAAAATTTATGTTGCCAGGCAGGTTTAGGTTACCATAGCAACCAAACCGAACCTCAGGACCCACTTCTGCAAAATGGGACCATGACACCTGTTCTCCTAACTTTATAAGATTAAAGATCAATGGAGATGATTTATTTTTATTACCTAAAAAGCATGCAAGAAATCTCAGATCACACATTCTCCCTTTGTTTCAAAAATTAACATTCTCTGGGAGCCTTTTCCCTATGGTGATGAACAAGACAAGAATGTCCACCGTCATCATTACTGTTTAGTACTGGAAGACTTAGCCTCAGCAATCAGATAGCAAAAAGAAATAAAAGACATCCACGTTGGCAAGGAAGAAGTTAAACTTTCACTATTGGTGGAGGACATGATACTCTATGTAGAAAACTTGAAAGACTCCACCAAAAAATTACTAGAATTATTACACGAATTCAGCAAAGTTGCAGGATATAAAATCAATTTGCAGAAATCTGTTGCATTTCTATATGCCAATAAGGAAGCAGCAGAAAAATAAACCAAAGGATCAATCCTATTTGCAATTGCATCAAAAACTTTAAGATACCTAGGAACAAACCTAAGTAAAGAGGTAAAAGAACGATACTCTGAAAACGATATAACACTTATGAAAGGATTGAAGAGGACACAAAGAATGGAAAAGCATCCCTTGCTCATGGTTTGGGAGAACCAACATTGTTAAAATGTCTATACTACCCAAAGGAATTCACACATATAATGCAATCCCTATCAAAACACCAGCAGCAATTTTCAAAGAGCTAGAACAAACAATCTTAAAATTTATATGGAACCACCATAGACCCCAAATAGCCAAAATAATCCTAAAAAAGAAAAGCAAAGCAGGAAGCATCATGATTTCAGACCTCAAGCTGTATTACAAAGCTGTAGTCATCAAGATAGTATGGTACTGGCACAAAACCAGACACATAGATCAATAGAGAATAGAGAACCCAGAAATGAACTCACAACTATATGGTCAACTAATCTTTGACAAAGAAGAAAGAATATCCAATGGAAAAAACACAGTTTCTTCAACAAATGGTGTTGGGAAAACTGGATGGTGACATGCAGAAGAATGAAGCGGGACCACTTTCTTACACCATACACCAAAATAAATTCAAAATGGATGAAAGATCTAAACCATCAAAACCTTAGAGGAGAACACAGGCTGCAACCTCTTTGACCTCAGCCGTGTAACTTCTTACTAGACATGTCTCCAAAAGGAAGGGAAACAAAAGCAAAACTGAGCTATTAGGACTTCATTAAGATAAAAAGATTCTGCACAGCAAAAGAAACAATCAACAAAACTAAAAACCTACAGAATGGAAGAAGATATTTGCAAATGATATATCTGATAAAGGGTTACCATCCAAAGTCTATAAAGAACTTACTGAACTCAACACCCAAAGAATAAATAATGTAATCAAGAAATGGGCAGAATACATGAATAGACAATTTTACAAAAAAGACATCCAGATGGTTAATAGACATATGAAAAGATGCTCAACATCACTCCTCATCAGGGAAATACAAATCAAAACCATGATGAGATACAACCTGACACCTATCATAATGGCTAAAACAAAAACAAACAAATAAAGAAACATTAGCATTCTCTGGCTACTCAGAAGTCCAGCAGTGCATCTTGGGAAATACCAAAACCTTTGAAAAAAATTCATCCCACCAGACAGCGATGCCACAGACAAGTGTCCTGAACACAAGGATGCAAATGAGCTTTAGTACACCAAGATCATATTATGCAAAATAAATAGTTCTCAGCTGGGGTGCCTAAGGACACTATTATCATGGCAACTGCTATTACATTAGCTATGACTATCACCTAAGCTATTCTGAGTGCTACAAAAGTTGAGCACACACTCAGATATTTCTCTGACTGTGGTGGGATTAGCTGAACCTATTGTGGCCCGGGCATGGAGGAAGTCAAATTAGAATCACCATGGGTATCACAGTGGGCTTTCTGGTGAAAGGACATGAGACCGAGACTCCAGACAGTTGGTGAGGTCTCAGTCTTGGGTAAGCCCCATAGCATCTCCAGGTTTCAGTTTATAAAGTGAGTAATCTGCCCCCCAAGAGTGTAATAAAGATCAAATAAGATCTAGGCATGGCAATGTATGGACAAGTTGAAGGTATTGTCACATTAAATTTTAACCAGAACCATCACCCAACAGCACTGTTCTCTCCCTATGCCTTTAAGAGACAATAGACAATCAATCTCTGAAACTGGAGATGCCACCCAAGTTGCGTCCTGGGTTCAGTCTCTGTCAGTGCTGTATTTATCTATCTTCACTTCTCCCCCTGGACATTGAGAATGCATGACTGAGAACTCTAAAGCCCTGCCAGAGCCTCACATACCGAAGACTGAATGGTATTTTCAAGGCAGGGACGTGAAACCAGACATTTTAGAAGATTTGCCCAAAATAGACCAAACTAAATGGGTTGTTTCAATATTCTTCTAATTTTAGCTCAACAGTTTGTCAGAAGATTCTGCTAATTAGAACAGTCCACTCCCTGAGAATTTTGATTAATCCTCAGCTTCCTTATTTGTAATAATTAAAAAAGTGAGTTATTTAATTTGGCTTTCTGCCATAGAAGTGGTTCAGCAGTCCAACCCTGAAGCACCACAAACAAAGATGAAATGTTTTCTGTACAGTTTATGGGCAACAGTTGAACAAGAAATAAGGTGAGACTATAATGGAAAGAAGAAGCATCTGTATGACCTCTTTGGGGTTTGTGTCCAAAACCTTGGGATGTCTTTTCCAGATTGACTCAGGAATGTGGCAGTGATTGATAAGTGACACGGTGATGTTTGGTTTGCCCCGGGAGCCCTTTTTGGAGCTATGACACTTGTTTGTTAAACGAAAGCTAATGATCTCCATTTGATTCTTTTTTTCTGGTTTGATAGAGTTACACACACCCACAATCCTACAAATTTTGTCCTATGCAATTGGGAATGGGATGCCTTGATTAATCGAACGTTCTAGTTTAATAAAATACTTCCCTATTCACCCTTAAGGGATTTCTGATTTACAAAGAGTGAATATAAAGCAAAATATCATTAATAATATAACTTCAGGTTGAGCATAATTTAATCTTTTTTTTTGTAATTTAAGGAGGTACTTCAAGGCCTTGAAGGGTTCCTGAGCTATGAGGTAGAACGTCAAATTTCCTTGTGTTTTATTGATGTACAGGAGGGCTAGCTAACAGAGAGGTCTTTGGAGTACTGAAGTGCTGGGAAATGAGCCTTTGCTGTGTTATTCTGCTGGGGCACAACAGGATGCTCTCTGCATTAGTTAGAATATTCCCCTTCCATTTCCCTCTCCCTCTGCCAGCTCCTCTCAACCCTCTTCACCTTGCATCCCCCTGTACTCCCATCTGCCTGCTGTTTCTTTTTTTAATTTTAATTCCAGTATAGTTAACATACAGTGTTATATATTTTTTTCTGTTCTAAAATGTACCTTTTAAATGAAGTTTTTCTTTTAATTCCAGTAGCGTTAACATACAGTGTTATATCAGTTTCAGGTGTACAATAGTGATTCAACAATTCTATGCATCACTTAGTGCTCATCATGATAAATGTACTCTTAATCTCCTTCACCTGTTTCACTCATCCCCCACCCATCTCCCTGCCTGCTGTTTTGAAAGTTCTATTTCCTTGAAATAAAGCAATTTTGTGTGATAGGAGCAATCTTTGAACCAACACCCAAACTCTAAATCCATTGCCATTCTATAATGACTCATTAGCGATTCTGTGATGACAATAAAGACACATGGTATTACAGTCCTGGGCTGGATGTTCTGGATGCATCTGTCACTTGGTGGGGAGTGACTCTGCCAAGAAGCCAACAGGGACCCTACACTCTCACCAAAGATGCTGTCCTAGAGTTGGAAATCGGGGCTGTCCATGATGGCTGCCGCACTGACTGCTCGTGAAGCCTGCAGCCTGCTGTGAGGACCCGGGTAAGTATTTTATCCAAACTGACTTCTAATCTTTTTTACTGTGGGTCAGGGCTTGAAGTTCAAAGCTGAAAGGGATCTCAGTGGGCATGTAGTTCAATAATTTTCAACCCTAGTTACTCCCTAGAAACACACAGGGGTGTTTAAAGTCCTGGTCCTACTCCAGACCATTAGCTCACTGTCCTCATTATCCTACCTGATTGTCACACGTATCTGGAGAGTAGGTATTATTGGCTCTGTTTACAGAGAGGCAAACAGATGCTCAATGATGTTAAGTGGCAGTGCCGAATATTATACAGCTAATTAAGTAGCAGAGCTCTGATTTGAGCACAGATCCTTGACTCCATTTTGAATGTAAGATCTTTCTCTTTTTTGTAAATATTGGAACACTTCTTGTCACTGAGGAACACCCAGTCCACTGGGTGGCAGAGATCTTCAGATCTCTCTGGTTATTTTCTCAGACTTCCTCAAAGAGGTGAGTTTAAATCACGTCTCAAACTGCACTGGCTTTTTCTATTCTTCAGAGGAAATCTATTGGCTCTATAGGATGAGGTCTCATTTCCATGGTGTGGTAGAGCAGGCCCTTCATCCTTAAGCTCCTGCTCCTTTCTCTAGCTTCATTTTTTCCTTCCTCATTTTCTGCCTTTGTGCTAAAAAGGTTGTAGGAACTGGACTGCAGAACACTTTAAACTCCAGGTGGAGGAGTTCAAAATTTAGTCTCTAGAGAAGGGCTGTCCAGTAGAAATTTCCATTGTTAGGGAAATGGTCTCTATTTGTGCTGTGCAGTATGGAAGTCACTAACTGCATGTGGCTTTTGAGCACTTGAAATGTGGCTGGTGGGATTGAGGAATGGCATTTTAAATTTTATTTAATTGTAATTCATGTAAGTTACATTTAAATAGCCATATGTGTCTAGTAGCTTCCATACTGGACAGAACATATAGAGAGGCAGTAGGGAAGAACACCATAATGATAAGTAAGACTAGGAGCACAGACACCAAGAGTAGACTGCTTAGATTCAAATTCCACATGTCACTTACTAGCTGTGTCACCCTAAGAATATCACTGAAGCTCTCTGAACCTCAGGATCCTTGCTTGCAAAATGGGAACTATCATAGTGCCTACACGAGGGAGCACTACACTATGAAATGAGTTAAAGTTCATGTACCATTTCAGCATAGGGCCTGGTCCACAGTAGGCACAACTTAGCAGAATTTTAGAATCTTCATCTGCTCATGGCTGAGTCAGGGAGAAAGAGGAAGGGGTTCCATGTTGCTCAGCTGTTTTATAGGACTCAGCTGAGTCTCTGTCAATTAAAGAATGCAATATATGGAAAATCATCACCTCACTATGGGAATTTATGGAGAGGATGGAAAAAGTTTTCCTAAGGCAGAGGAATAGGCAGTAGGGAGAGGGAACTGAGTGACCATTTTCCAAGTGAACTTCAAAAGCAGGGAATCAGAGGTTCTGGAAGTAAAAAAAAAAAAAAGCTCTAGAACATGAATGTAGAGGAGAAATCATTGCATAGACCAATATTATAAAGTTTCTCGCTATGTTTTCTTCTAGGAGTTTCACAGTTTGGGATCTTACATTTAAATCTTCAAGCCATTTTGAGTTGATTTTTATGTATGGTGCAAAGTAAGGGTCCCACTTCAGTCTTCTGCATGTGGATATCTAGTTTTTTCAACATCATTTGTTGAAGAAACTATCCTTTCTCCATTGTGTGTTCTTGACACCCTTGTCAAAGATCAATTGACTTATCCAGGGGTTTATTTCTGGGCTCTCCATTCTGTTCCACTGGTCTATATGTCTGTTTTTATGCCAGTACCATACTGGTTTTACTTACTATAGCTTTGTAATACATTTTGAAATCAGGAAGTGTAATGACTCCAGCTTTGTTCTTCTTTCTTAAGATTGTTTTCACTATTTTGAGTCTTTTGTTGTTCCATATGATTTTTGGGAGATTTTTCTATTTCTGAAAAAAATATGGATTGATATGGATTGCACTGAGTCTGTAAATCCTAAGCAATGATTTCTTGGATATGACACCAGAAGCACTAAGGGGGTCTATATCGAACTAAAAAAACTTCTCCCCAGCAAAGGAAACAATCAATAGAGTGAAGACAATCTGTAGGAGGAGAGAAAATATTTGTAAACCATATATCTGATAAGAGGTTAATATCCAATATGTACAAGAAACTCCTTCAACTCAATAATAAAGCAACCAAATAACCTGATTTTAAAAATGGGGAATAATAAAACAACCAAATAACCTGATTTAAAAAAATGTGCCCCTGGATGGCTCAGTCGGATGAGTGCACAACTCTTAATTTCAGCTTAGGTCATGATCTCAGGGTCATGGGATTGAGTCCTCTGTCAGTCTCTGCACTCAGTGTGGAGTCTGCTTGAAGATTCTCTCTCTCCCTCTGCCTCTGTACATCCCCCCTAGCCCCTACCCCAACTCAAGCTAAATAAATAAATACATAAATAAATAAAATCTTTTTAGAAATGGGCAAGGACTTGAATAGATATTTCTCCAAAGAAGATATACAAATGCTCAACAAGCATTTAAAAAGATCCTCAATATCACTAATCCTCAGGAAAATGCAAATCCATACCACAGTGAGATAACAGCTCATACCTTTAGGATGGCTATTATTAAAAAAAACAAAGAAAACAATAACAAACTGAAAAGATAAATACTCATGAGGATGTGGAGCAATTAGCACCCTTGTACACTGTTGGTGGGAATTTAAAAATGGTGATGTTATGGAGAACAGTTTGGAGGTTCAAAAAATTAAAAATAGAACTACCATATGATTTGGCAATCCCACTCATGGGTACATATCCAAACAAAGTAAATGCAGGATCTCAGAGATATCTGCATGCCTGTGTTCAGTATTATTCACAACAGCCAAGATATGGAAACAACCTAAATGTCCATTGACAGATGAATGGGTAAACAAAATGTGTTATGTTCTTACAATGGAATATTATTCAACCTTTAAAGACAAGGAAATTCTTCCATATGTGACAACATGGATTAACTTGTAGGACATTACACTAAGTGAAATTAGCCAGTCTCAAAAGGATGAATACTGCATGATCCCACTTACTTAAAGAAATGGAGTCAAACTCAGAAGCAGAGTAGAATGGTGGTTGCCAGGGGCTGGAGAGAAGGGGAAATGGGGAGTTGCTGTTTAAGGATATGAAGTTATACAAGACAAGTAAGTTCTAGAGTTCTGCTGTCTAACACTATGCCTGTAGTTAACAATACCATATTGTGCACTTCAAATTTTTTTAAGAGGGTAGATCTCATATGAAGTGTCCTTGCCTCAATAAAAACAAGATTAAACTAAAATAAATGGATCAGGAAAAAAAAAAGAATGTGGAGGAAAAAAACTGAACCAGTTTAGAATCTCTAGAAAAGCATCTTTGGATAGTGGATGCAGCACTGGATTGGGAGTGAGGAGACTGCTGCTGACCTGCTCTGTGACCTTAAGTAAGTCACTTCCCCCTCTGGGCCTTTGTCTCTCGTTTCTAAAATGAAGGTTTATACTAGCTTTCTTTGTTTCGCACACTCAATGTGTGCGTTTGAGGGAAATGAATGCTTTAAGGCTTGCTATCATGCTTGCTATCATTATTATCATCACTATTCTGTCATTATTATTACTACTCAAAAGCTTAATTTCCAGAGTGTGCCTTCTTTTGCCTCTAGTGTTGTCTGGGAAATGAACCTCTCTACTGTTCGTGCCCTAATCTGGTCATTTCTTCAGTTTGAACTTCTTAGTAAGTGCCTTCGTCACTGAACTTGACCAACTAGCAAGATCCCCGTGCTGCCCCTCCCTTGGGTCCAGTTCAACTTCCATAGTCCACAAAGCTGTCTGACACTAGCAGAATTTTTAACTCTGCAGTTGTGCAAATTGCTAATTAGGCTTGTAAACATTCTCTACTTCACTACCCTAATATTTTTTGGCCATGGAACTCTTCCCACTGTTACTCCTGAGGTCCGCGCCTGATGTTTAATTACATTTGGGCAGCCCTGCGGGTTGTGCCGCAGCCTGGCCACGCCCCTCCCGCCGGCCTTGCTGTTTGATTGCAATATGCCTTCTGAGCCCCAGATCACCCTCAGAAAACGCAAAGCTTGGCATTTGCCAAAACTTGATCCTTTTTCAAAGAGCAGAATAACACAGCAGATGGCTGTGGCAGGGAGGAGTTGGGGATGAGAGGCGAATAGTACTGACTATACTTCCTAAGAAGGCCTACTGACATTACTTTTATGTCATGTACAAGTGACTAAGACCAGTGTCATGGGGCTGGCTGGGACATGTTTCTTTTCCCATGGCTGCCTTTGCTCGTCCTCCCTCACCAGCTCTCAGCCCTCCAGCACAATGTCATGTGCTATAGGATCAATCACAATTAAGTGTCACAAGCCAGCAAATGCCCAGTTGGCACTGTTTTGATGATAATTCTCAGCAGGCCAGGTCTTATAGTTTAAGCTGGGGTTGGCAGATTTAACAAAAACAAAAACAAAAACAAAACAGGAAGCCCAGGAGATTTGAATGTAGAATAAACAATGAATAATTATAAGTGTGAGTACATCCAATGCAATATTCGGGACATACTTATACTAAAAAAATTGTTATCTGAAAATCAAATTTAGCTGGACATCCTGTTTTTTATCTGGCAACTGTAAATTAAGCAGAACATAGATGGTCACTTTGGTAGTGTGAGTTAGAGAACTGTGCAGTTCATTTGCACAATGATATTGACCTTGCTCTCTTGGCTCATTGCTTGAAGTCTTTGCCAAACACAGTGTCCTTCACTTAAGGCATTAGAAGCTTCTGGCGAAACGTGTGTATGACCCGGGAGGTATTATGCATTGAGCCATTAAGTACAAGTACTTACTCCTTGCCCAGATTTGCTCTACAGGTGAATTCACAGATCAGCTCATGACATCTAGATAAAATGAGATACAAAACAGGCAAATAGAATTAGGGAATGAGGAAGATGGGTGGGATAGGACTAGCTAGACCTAGAGCCAGGTGGTGCCCAAGAACCCAGAATTAAGTTCACATGTAGAAAGTCGCTAATACGGTAAGGCTGAAGAGGTGTTGAGTATAGTCCCAGGCATCCCCAAATACTTCCCCTCTGACAGCCACAATGCCCAAGAGGTCACCATGAGTCCTCCCTTTGGGTTGCCATTACTTTCACTCTGGCCATCCTTCCTAGACGAGAGGCAGCTCTATGTAATGAAAAGAGTCCAGAGCTAAGAGTCAGACCTGAGTTCAAGTCGTAACTCTGCAACTCACTAGCCCTGTGACTTAAGTTGGGCAAGCAGGCCGTCCTTTTATTTCTTCATCTCTAAGACGGAGAAAAGCATTCTTGCTTTGGGAGTCTCATAGGATTGTTTGGAGGAGCAAAGAAAACACTGTATGTATACATGCATTGGAAACGAGTGCTGACAAAATGCTTCAGTATTAAAATGCATGTCCTCCTGGGAAAGGTAGCACAGTCCTCGTTACTTGGTGCATCACAGAACTGTCATCCCTTAGCTGGAGGCATGGACCCTAGGAAGGCCGGGGATATCAGTGGTGGTAGCTGCTGTGGGGCTAGAGTGGGGAGGAGGAAGTGCCTAGGCAAAGAAAGTTGGGACTAACCTGCCCCCCTACCCCCAAACAAAATGCCAGTTCTAGCATTTTGCCAAGAACTGATCCTATGGCAAGAGCTCAGAGGAAGAAGGCAGGCCTGGAGGGAGGAGATACAGAAGACTCCCTTGAAATAATGCGGGTAGCATTCACCAGTTCTCAAGGAAGAGCTCCAAGTTTAGGGGGGCAGGTGGCCAGCGGAGGTTTTGAATCTACCAGAGGAAATTATCCTCCCTCTGTGTGCCCAGGATAAAATCTCAGAGCCAGGGAATGTTTGTAAATGGACTCTCTCATTTAAATAAATCCCACTTAAATATTTATCAGATCATGAATATGCATGTTTCTCTCTCAGCGCTGGAAAGAGAACGGGCATGTAATTTTTAGATGGCACATAAATAATGTAAGGGGTGGAAAAAGAGATCTTTGTTCTGTGTTGACTGTGTATTTACAGCATCTCAAGAGGTCTTGAAATAATGAACTGATTTTTCCCTTTCCTGGTCTAAATGTGCACATGGAACTTCACCTTTCCTGTCTTTAGGGTGATTTGCACTCATTTGTATCCTCAGGGAAAAAATTTATGGAAGCAGGAAAATGAGGATAGCAACCCACACTCAATCCCCCTCCTAACTGGCTATCCTCACGTCAGATTTGGTTGGGAGAGGGCTATGGGCAGAGCTGGTACTGCAGGACCCAATTCAGACACCCAGAAGGTAAAGGCCTAGAAGGCACTTCTTAAAAAGCAAATGTCACTGAGGTGTGCAACCATTATCCTCCCCAGCCACAAGAACCTGGGACTTGACTCCAGACATCTAGCAGAATTCTAGGGAGAGGAGAGCAAGGATGATTGTGGTAAGGGGTGAGGGATAGATTAGAACCAGAGCAGGGCCCTAAGCTCCCCACGGGAGGAAGGGAGCAAGAGACTGACTACCCCTACTTTACTCCTCTATTTGGTTGAGAATCATCTGTGACTGGAGCCTAGGGCTTGAGCAGGTAAGAGACGATGTATCCCTACCCTGAGATCTCTCTGCTGAATTCTGTGTCCCTAGCTGTCCTTCCACAGCTGTGCAGTCAGGGCTTTGGGATTAGGTGTGATTTGCCTGCTTTCTGTACTTCTCTATCAGTATGAGAAATTGAGAGAGGACTGGCTTATCTTTTTGCCCTAAAGCATCTTTAAAAATAACATCCTTTCCTTGTTAATAAGAGAGCTGGAAGTTCCTGTCAATGTGGAGTAGTAGAAAGAACACTTGACTGGGAGTTAGGAAACAGGACATCTAGAACTAGCTTCAGCACTCATGAGGAGTATGGCGTTAAGCAAATCACTTCACCTCTGCTGTGCCTCTACTTTCTTATCTGTAAAATGAGGATCATGAGTATCTCCCTGTAGAAGTGCAGTGAGATGAAAGGAGATGGTGCATTTAAAAGGCTTAGTGCAGAGCCTGGCACTTAGCAAATGCTCAGTCAAAGGAGGATACTAATTCAAAGAACTAATTACTCATTAGCCCCAAACCTCCCCCCTAAAGCCTGAGTCTATTATTGTCAGTAAGGAAATAATCTTTTGAATTAAAATCGTGCAGTAGGCAGGTGGAATGGAAAGGTCATGGAGCTGGGTGTTAGGAAACCTGGAGCTGAGTCCTGTTTTCATTACTTATTAGCTGTGTGACCTTTGACAAGTCACTTCCTTTTTTAGGGAATATGGATTTTTTGTGTCTGAAAACCAGCAATGATATACCCGCAGTGCCCTCCTCACAGGGTGTGAATGATGACAAAAGATGGGGGAAATGCTTGGAAGTGTAAAATGGCAGGTTTTCTTTTGAACAATGTTAATGAAAATAGCTGCTCTTCCATTTTGGTGGGTTCCAGTTATGCAATAATTTCAATCTCTCAGTGACATATTAGGTGAGCTCATACAAGCAAATAGTTTATGGAGATATTTCTCTAATTTCAAGTTGGAACATTCAAAGAGCACAAAAGATAGGGGCCAGGAGAGAAATCAGATTCACAGAGCTCTAAATAGCTTATCGGTAGCTATGAGGAATTATGAGGTCAGTGAGAAGGTTGCCTTCTTTCTATGCCTTGTTAAACTGAAGGGGAAGCAGTACCTATCGATCGAATGATAAGACATCTAGGATTTTCTGGGGCAGGCCAAATTTCACGTATCTCTTTTCCTTGAAGTTAGTAACTAAATGCGGTTTCATGTCGATGTATTTGCAAAATTTTGATTATTACCATAAGTAATAATAGCTACCATTTAT
The DNA here is from genome assembly GCF_010015895.1 of Lontra canadensis. Taxonomy (NCBI): domain Eukaryota; kingdom Metazoa; phylum Chordata; class Mammalia; order Carnivora; family Mustelidae; genus Lontra; species Lontra canadensis. Next base: position 2,948,021 of record NW_022631075.1, on the reverse strand, counting down.
TGGGTACATTTCTGTTTATTGGACACTGCTAACCATTTCCACCTTATCTCATTTAGTTTTTGTTAACAGTCCAATTAGGCAGATTCTTTAATGATTGCCACTTTACAGATGCTTAGAGAGGTTTTTGCCCAGGTTCATCAGCTGATCAATGTCAGAACTGGGACTGAAATCCTTAGGTCTGCCTTGGAAAAACCAGAAGGAAAAGAAAACATATTGTTAGACCACGTGTCCTATTTCTATGTTCAGAAGATATGGCCACTGTACCATAGACTCTTGAACGTCCGCTTGGTGGGGACAACCCCTAAAGATAAAGTGATGAGGAAGCTGGGGTTTGGAGGATGCTGACTAGATTTGTTAGTGAGGGTAGTTGTTCTATCTTACCTGTTCATCTCTAAGGCCACAGAAAGAAGCCTTTGCACAATTTCTCCCCCAATGACCAGAGAGTCCCCCTTGCTCTCTGTTGTTCTTCACTTTCTTTTCATGCCCCTCCTCATGGGTGATGCACAGAAATGACTGGGTCCATCCAGTCCCATGGCCACGGCTGCAGGGAATGCTCCTGCAGGTGCAGGGAGAGACTGGAAGGGAACCTGCAAAAAGAACCTGTCCATTCCTCCCTTTCCCAGCAGTGGCCGACTTTAAGCCAAACAAATGTAAGACCATAAACCGAGCTTTGCTTCATGATTCTAGGATTCCATATGCATACTATGAATCCAAGAGAGCCTAACATGTGTAAGAAAAGACATATGCTCTACTTTCTGTCAGCTTATTAAAAAATGAAAATATGGATATATTTTTGGTGCAGCCTCTGGCTTCAAGGTTTTCCAAAGAGGTTGTGTGTTCAGCTTAAGTTGCCTTTAGGCATTTTGATTTGCTTATGAATGAAGAGAATGCCATCTTCTGTTTTATTATTCTCCAGAACATGTGTCCAGTAAAACCACTAAAATGTGCTGGTCCAGCTCTTCTAATCCTTCCCTTCTCTTCAGCAATGGGCCTAACCTTAGCAATATGTGGAAGAGATGGGGGCTGGCTATGAAGTTAGGACTGTAGGAAGACATTCTCCATCCCTGGTATTGGATGGAAGATCCCTCTCCTCCATCAACTGTATCATAATTCCCGAGGCAAAGCTTCCTTCCTGGGGCCTGAAGATTTCTGCACTTGCCGAAAACATAAGATGTCTGTGTGAGGTTGTGCATTAGTCCTTCCTGCCCCTGTGTGAAGTAAATAAGCTTCCTCACTCCTTTTCTAGGGACAGGCTCTGATTCTGATGGAGGAGAACCACAATTAGCACCGTGGAGAGGTGAGCAGGGTTGCTGAAAGATACAAAAGAGACCACATAGGGCAGCCTAGGATCTTCATTCTGTGTCTCAGTCCTCACCTCTTCCCTGTGACCCTACTAAGAGCCTAATAATGATGGCTGACACTGACGAATGCTAACTACGTGCCAGGAACTGGTCTAGGCGTCTTTCTTGGATGTGATCTGTGCAACAGTCTTGTGAATTAACTATAAGGATTCTCTCAATCTAAGGGAAAGGAAGAGGGCATACAACCCAGAGCCTAGAGCCTGTGGCCATTCCTGCTAGCCATGGTATGGCCCCGGAGAGTGTGTCATGGAACCACTGGTCTGATGAGCATTTGTGGACTCTTCCCATTTAATGCAGTGGCTTGTTGACCTGCTAATGGATGCAAATAAGGGATAGAACTGGCTGGATCCTCCAGGTAGGTGAGTATACCTAGAATGTGGAAAGGTGCATGCTCTTTCAGTTTTGTTGGGTAAAGCCTTGCAGACAGCTCTGTAACTCTGTGGGCACAGACAATGAGCCTATCTTGCATCTTAACCACTTATCTACAGAGTTTTTTGAGTTGCAGGCAGTTGCGCAGTCATGCTCAGCATTTGATTTTAGCTTACGTCATTATGCCATTCCTCTTTACTCATGTGAGATAGGGTGCAAAGTATATTACTGCCATTATTAGATAAAAGCATTGAGACAGAGTAGAAAAGGCTTAATATGATAAATCTGTGGCTAGCCTTTAGATTTTTGGAATCCCACATTTTAAGTAGAATTACAGATTAGGAGACTTACCAACTCGACAAAATATGGGGCCAATCCATTTTTCAGAACCTGAAACCTCAGACTTAGGAAATTTAAAGACCTTTCCAGTTTGACATCTAAATTTTTTTGTGTGCTACTATCCAGCACTGTGCTAGATAAAAATGGCAGGATAAAAAAAATCACTTAGATAAGCCTTAGTGCTTACTCTTGAAAGTTACCATCTTATTGGCAAGCCGTAATACACTTATATTGTTGAAAAGAGAAAAAATGAAAGACAATGGTTAGTTTTGGCAAATAATACTGTGCAGCTTCCTGCTATCCTGTGTCAAATGGAATCCAGTTATTTCCTCTCGAGGATTTTTAGGAAGAATACACCTCTACCAAGAGCTTCCCAAGAAAGGAAGAGACCTGACTATTCTTTAGAGGCTTTTTCTCAGCCTCTTAGAGGTTTACAATGCTTCTGTGTAATAATTCTGTAGTTTGCTTGTTGAAACCTGGAAATTTTATAGCTGATGCAATTCTTTCCAATTTCTTAAGCAATATAAAGTCCCACTTCAAATCTCTTTAGCAAAAATTACCAGGCGTACGATGTTTAGTGTCAGTGGTCTTTGTTCCTGATTTATGTCTGCCAGTCATTATGGTTTCAGGAAAAAGGCTGGTCACTTTAAGATCAGCAAAGTTTGTTTTGGGGGCCTTGACATCACCTCTTTTTGCCTCAGATTCACGGCCCTCCCTCTCTTTTCTTCTGTGCCCCCCTTATCCACTTCTATTTCTCCACATGACTATTTTATATTCTATTCCCACCACTTCCTCAAAAGTGTGCTTCCTGTTTTTGGGGGAATTTATAATTGAAAGAACATCTTTAAAGTTCCCTTCCCCCAGGGTACCTCCCTTTATTTCCATGTTCAGCCAAGCCTAAGTAGTATGGAAACAAGAAGGAAAATCTGTTATAAAAAGGCACAATTCTGGACACCTCGGTGGCTCAGTGGGTTAAAGCCTCTGCCTTCAGCTCAGGTCATGATCCCAGGGTCCTGGGATCAAGCCCCACATCGGGCTCTCTGCTCAGCGGGGAGCCTGCTTCCTCCTCTCTCTCTGCCTGTTTCTCTGCCTACTTGTGATCTCCATCTGTCAAATAAATAAATAAAATCTTTTTTAAAAAAGGCACTATTCCATGCCCACAGAAATGCCTTTTGGCTTATCTGTGCCTGGCTTACTTCATCTTGTATGGATAACTGAGAACTGACTACATTGGCTCTCAGGTCACCTCTCATCCTTGTCACATTGTCTACACAGACATTTTGAAATTATTTGCTTTATTTACTTTTTCATTGGGAACTGTGGGAATTAATATCATATTCCTCCTGTCTTTAGAGAATTCATGTGGATCTCTGAACAACATTGTTGGTATAAAATAGTACAGTATCTCTACCCTAGCTCTTGAGTTTCCTCAAATGTTAATGATTCTGTATTAGCTGAGATTCAGGGACCATCTACTGCCCTAGAGGGTTGTCCTTCAGCCAGAGACCTGTAACTTAAGTTCCTAGCACTAGAATATTTATTCTGCTTCCAAGTTGATTTTACCAGGTAGGTGACATCTTTTTTTTTAAAAAATTGTTTTTAAAGGAAGATGATATCTTTGGTGAAGAGATTGGGTCACAGAAGGACTCAAAGTGAGTATGAGCCCAATGTATAAGAGGTAGGTGGGTAACATCTAATGTATGATCTGAGAAGATACAATCCACCCAAATCCTTCTTCACCAGCTCCTTAAGGTCCTTCAAATCTCCCATTTTGTTTTTAGTGAAGGTTCTGTTATTCACTCATTCATTTGTTCAATTTACAAATAATAATAATCATCCAGGTACTATATTATACTCAGCACTTAACATAGTGCTGGCAGAGATGAGTAAGACAACAATCTTCAGTAAGTTCACGGTCTTTTGAGGAAGATAAAGGTATAAACAGATAATAATACTATAGTATGATCAGATCTATACTAGAGGCATATACAAAATACTATGAGGACATAGGACAGGCAACCTGGGACACGTAGGCTTGGGGAAGTGAATATTTAGCAGAGTTTTGAAGTACATATTATTTAGCAGATAAAGTGTGTGTGTGTGTGTAAAGGTGGGGGAGTGGGGTGAAGGGGTTGAGTGCCAGAAAGTTGGAACAGTATTTTGAAATCATATGCAAAAACATGGAGGCTAAATATGAAAAGCTTAGCACCTATGGTCTATTGAAAGTAGCATAGTTCCAGGTGGCTGGAGTGTAGAGTGGTAGTGGATAAGAAATGGGAGGAAATGAGGCTAGGAAAACAGGTTGGAGTCGGACCATGTTGGGCCTTCTGAGCCCTGGTAAGAAGCTAGGATGCAATGCTAGGAGTTACGGGACACCAATGAAAGCCTTTGGGCAGGTGAGTGACAGGAAGGGAAGACTGCAGCCTGGTGGTAGTGGAGGGGGTAAGATGAGGGAGATCCATTAGGAGGATGGTGCAGGAGGTGATGGCAGACTGCACTTAAGTCAGTGGTGGTGGGAATGCCGAAGAAGGTCTTGGTGATAAGCGTGAGGAACACTGAAGAGGGAAGATTCGAGGATGAAGTTTTTGCTTCGAGAAGATGGGCAGTGCCATTCGTGGGGCCTGGGAACACAGGTGGAGGAGAGAATTTTCTAGGAAGATGATAAATTCGGAGAATTCAACATGTTGAGTTTGAGGTACCAGTGGGGCATCAAAGTAAAAGTTTTAGGAGGAGATGAGACATGCAGATCTAGACTTGGGGAGATCCTCTGGAAAGTCCATGTGAAACTGTAACTGTCTTGCTGAGTGAAGCATTCTGAATCTTTACAAAATTTAGATATAAGCAAGAAACAAAGCTGCGTTATTATCCTAAATCCATATCATTTTTGGCAGGAATGCACTCATTTCACAGAAGCTTGAGGGCTGTGTGGAACTATGGTTTAAGAAATTGAAAGGTGCTGGCAGTAGAGGCCTTAAGTAAGGGGAGGAGGGACTGCTGAAAATTCCAATAAACCTTGTTAGAAGAAAACCTATGAGATCTATCATGAAGGGTTTTAAGAGCTACTGGACATCCTAATCTATCAACCTGGCCTTGTTTCCTTTTCTCTTCTGCCCAGCAGAATCCGGGAAAGGTTAAGGGCTGGGCACTAAAGGGTGAGCAAGAAGGAATTGTGAGCATGCTGAAGATGTCTGGCTAATTTCTAAAGCTGATGTGGGCGAATATTTAGGTCCCTATAACCCTCCCTAAGATTGGTCATTTGAAAAGAAGTTCTGGTTTCATTATGGGGGAAAGAAGAGGAAGAAACGGAAGTACCATGATAGCCCACAGAATTTTAGAACCTAGAAGAGTTGCTGTAGATTCTACTTATTTAAACGTCTTTGCTCCCCTTTGAAGCTGTGAGCTGCTTAAGGCTAGGCACTCTATTCCATTCGCTTCTATAACCCTAGTAATGTCCTTGACACACAACTGCTACACTCAGCAATTTTTAGTTGAAGAATGATGGAATCCACTCTCTCATTTTGCAGATGTGGGATCTGAGGACCAGAAAGGCTCTGCGACTTGCCCAGGATCACACTGCTGCTTAGTGGCAGAGTTAGGCATGGGACCAATTCTGATTTGATGGTGGTTTTCTTCAACATCTTTAGCTGGGCCAATCACCTTGCACAATAGCATGTCGTTCTTGCTGAGATTGGAGGCTCTGATTTTATGAGAATAGACAGAATCGTCCTGAAGAACGTTTCCCTATTTCTCAGCATTCCTCTCCACTTCCTAGATGCATAGTGGACTCTTGATAATCTTGAGATTTTCTCTAAACACCGCCCCCATACAGCAGTCTGTGTGATTATTTGCTTATGAGAAGGCAAGTATGGCCCCTGAAGTCTGCTGGGCAGTTTGTGGTGACCTCAGTTTTGAGAAATCTCCAAACATCTCTTTCTTTTAATAACTATCGGTCTGTCATCCATGAATTCACCTAAGCTTTTATTGGGGGGAGGGAGAAGCTATTTTTATTTTCAGTCTAATCCACCACTTGGTGTAATGAGTTCCATATGTTTCCTCCATTTTCTACCTGCTGTGAGAAGTAGGGCTTCCTTTACTTGTCCTAAACTCACCTCTATGGGCTATATGCTGATAAGACAGACAGACAGACAGACACACACACACACACACACACACACAGCCTCTCCCTCTCTCTCTGTCTCTTGCACACACTCTCACACACATGATTTAGGTGGGAAAATGACCCCACTATTAATTGTTATCTTTGTTTATAAGCATATTAAAAATTCAAATGAAAGGGAGCTGAAATAATGTGATTGAGAGCAAACACAGTGGCAGCTCATTACCCCAAGGAGAAGGACATAAATCCTTGACAAAATGGAGGCCCACTAACACAGGAATTGGTGGAAATAAATTCAAAGGCTACTATAGAGTCAGTGTCTGGCCAAGCACTGCCTGCCTGCAGTGGAGTTGAAGCGCCCTCTAAAAGTTCCATGTGGCCCAGGAACATAACCTGTCAGCCTCCTCGCCTGACATGATCTTAATTAGCCTCTTTTCTACTGCTGAGAAAGCCCGCTGAGGCAGTTAGCACCAGAGAATTAATCAGATCGTTTGTGGAGTCGACAAAGCAGGATAGCAGCTGACACTGGAAACTTATTGACAGAAAGGATCCAGAAAGATGGGGAGGGATGTAGTCTGTGTTAGGGCCCCCACTTTCCTCCTAAATGAAGGTGCTCCATAGAGATTGGGAAGGGGGAAGGCTGGGGGGGCACTGTGGCGAGAGGGGAGGTCAGGGTCGAACAAGCTTATATCCTGTCTTCCTTGCTTCTGTTCACTTTTCTGCTAAAGCATCCTGTGTAGCGGTACTGATGCCAAACAGTGTGTTTGACTGCAAGAGAGAGGGAGAGAGCACTGTTGATTTTGTTGCAAATTGCACTTTTGCTACAGGATTAGTTGGGAGGGGAAATGGAATTATGCCAGTATTTTCCTCCCTCCTTTTGTTTACTGCCTATTTTCAAACAGCTCTGTAATTGCTTCCCATTTAGTAAAAAGGACATTGTTTCTTTTTTTGGTTTTTCTTTTAATTGTGTTTCTTGCTCTGAGCTCTGACATTTGGGAGCATTGATGGGAATGCCATGTTGTTTTGGTTCTAGATACCAGCTTGGCCTTAGCAATCAAGGCAAGGTCATTGCTAGTTGGGTGGTGGGCTTAGAAAAATGTCTAACTTCTTCTGTTGAGACTTCCCTGATGTGTCCATCTTGCCTATTGTGAATTCTTTCTTATTTGGATTCCCACAGTACTTCAAATCTGTACTACACAATCTAGCTCTGGCCTTATGCTGTTTTACCCTTATCTCTATTTCAGGTGCATTAATCTTATCCTGTCTCGCTGACCATAATAGAAGCTCTTCAAAGCAGAAGGTTCTACCTCCTATTGAACCTGCTAGTCCTTAACACCAATCTAGGCACAGTAAGAGAGACTCAGTAAATGCTAGATTGGTTCATTGACAACCCCTTGAGGAGTTTCTGCAACCATCTGTCCTTTGACCCTGCTGCTACCTTGACACTCTTGATATTTCGTTCCAGATAATTCTTCTGGGGGTGGGTACTGTCCTGTGTGCTGTAGGATGTTTGGCAGCATTCCTGGCCTCTCCCCACTACTGAAAATGTCTCTAGATAGGGCCAAATGTCCCTGCGGGAGGCCAAATCACCTTCTCTCCCCACTGAGGATCACTGTTCTATAATGATAACAAAATAAAAAGAGGTAAAATTTATTGAGCACATTACTATGTCCAGCTTGGTGCTAAAGAAAGTACATGCATTCTTTTGTTTAACCTCCACAGCACTCCTGCCCAGGTTTTGTTTTCTAAAGGGGCTCCAGGGGACAAATCTTAAAACCGCAGTTGTAGGTCTACACCACACAGTCTCTCTCTTTCCCCAAGGAACATTTAGAAGAGCCTTCTCAAGGACCTCTCAGGCTCCACTCTGAATTTACAGAATACATCAGCTAACCCTCAATAGTGTCAGGACCACCCACTCATCAAAAACAAGATATTCAGTTTAGTGAGGGTTAATTCCTCAAGGAGCTGGATGAAAAGCAATGGAAGGTCAGAACAAAAGCAACCCTGCCAGCTGTCACCTCCTTTCTTCAGAGATGTGAATCCCATTCCAAACAGCTAATGCATGGTAGGGGGGCTGGAGATTTATTTCTTTTGTTCTTATGATGGCATTTAAGCTCAGGAAGCAGAATTTCGAGCTAGCCCACCGAAGTGTCATTCCTGCCCTAAATCCTGACCTGCTGCCTTGCAAACAATGCAATTGGTCACAAGAGGGACAGGGCAAAAGAAGGTAGATAAACTGGTACAAATTTGTCCTTCTGTGTCTGTGTGTTGCGGGGTAGGGGGGGAGGGTGATGACTTGGAGTACATCTCCCAATGGTCACACCATCTCTGAATATGAAGGATAACCTAAAAGAAAAGATTTGACAGTTTAGCTTACTGTGTCTCTGGGAGGAATGGATCTCTGGCTGTGAAGTCAATTCAACCTCAAATTCACTGCTACCAAGGAGTTAATGATACATTAAAATTAGTCATGTTGTCTGATGGAGAAATATTCTACTTATGGAAAATACCTTTATAGGAAAACTGCCTTTCTGAGGCTGAGCTGGAAATATTACAGTAAACAGGATCTAATCACAGCGAAGCCTTTTTTCAGCTTTGCGTGACAGCTGTAAAATATGACAGTATTTATTAATAGTTGCTGCAGTCTAATCTGTAGCACTGGAGAGCTATAGCAAAATATGTTAAGCCACTGAGAGAACAATTTCCACAGTAACTAATATTCAGCTTTTGAAAGGGTAGTTTAATGTCTTGTGATTTTTTTTTTTTCCCCTACTGATGGTTCAACCCTAGGAACAAGCTACTAAGCTAATAACCTTTGCGGAGAGGAAGTGTTTAAATGATAATTTATTTCAAGAGCTGACAACAAATTGCTCTGCACTTTCTCTTTTTATGCCCCAAAGCAGTCAAGGATGTGCAAATCGAAGCATTAAAAAATATGACAGCTTCGGTATTTTCATTTTCAATGAAATTCTCATTACAGACATATGTGTGGTCTTTTATTCACAATCCAGTCCAAATAGTCATTCACTGTTATTATTGCGCAGGCTCTCAAGATGCTCTCACAGTTGAGGACTCATCACAATAGATTAGGCAGGCCGCAGAAGCTACCAAATGTCTCAAGTACTGTCAACCCCGATTATTGCCACTCAAACAGGGGAATTTAGTGTCTGTCTCTCACAGCATAACATACTCTCTGGGCCTTCCTAATTTATTCAGATGTAAAAAGTAGCTTGAATTTCAATAAAAACTCTCTTGGCTTTGCTTTTCCCAGAAGGCAAATGGACATGACTAGAATTGGAGCCATCTGTTACCTTCGCACATCTTTTACTCAGTTCTTAAAGTGGAGGAGAAAAAAAAAATCCACGATAGTCTGTTCTTTATCCTTTTTTCTTTTTCTTTTTCTTTTCTCTTTTCTTTTCTTTTCTTACATCAAGTTACCTGAAACTATTTTCTTCACGTTCCTGCCGAGTAGCCGTGGTAGAACCTACCATCTGTCTCTCCTTGTTTTCTTCTTCTCCAGGCAAAAATGGCACCATAGTAATGGGGACCTGCAGGTTCAGATCTTTCTCTGCTCTGGGAACTGCTTCTGACCCAGAGAGGAGTCTCTGAGTTCACTTTGCCTCAGAACCATGTCCCCACCATAGCACTCTAAGGGTTTGAGACACAGACAACCTGCCCACCCCCTTCCCACCTGGCTGCATTTGCTATTTTTACTACTCATATGCCCCTTAACCTGGATTTTTAAAAAATGATTTTATTTATTTATTTATTTATTTATTTATTTGGGAGAGAGAGAGAGAGAGCACAAGCAGGGGGAGCAGCAGAAGGAGAGGGAGAAGCAGATTCTCTGCTGAACAGGGAGCTCGAGGTGGGGCTCAACCCCAGGACCCTGGGATCTTGACCTGATCCAAAGGCAGACCCTTAACAACTGAGCCACCCAGGCACCACTTAACCTGGGTTTTTGATCTGCTGCCTATCTGGAATCTTGGAACTCCAGGACCATGACTTCTGGTGTTCATTTGTGGACACCAGGCTTTATGAAGGAAATTGACCCCTGGACTATATCCATAGGAGGACACCTAGGATAGGGAGTGTAGAGGTAATTGGTACTTTGAAGAATGGCTGAAGGAAGGACTAAGGGAAGAGGTAGTAGAAGTTTTCAAATGTTAGAAGTGTGGGAGGCAGTGTTATTGCAGCAAACAGCATGCATAGACTGTGAATGCGGCAGACATGGGTTGAAATTCTGGTTTTGCTACTTTGGCACACTGAGCTGTGTGATCCTAGGAGCCATAATTCAGCCATTTTGTGCCTTGGTTTCCTCATTTGTAAAGATACGGGGTTGCCACGTGGATTCAGTGTGGTAATCCAAAAACTCATGGCCTAGTGCATAGGAAGTGCTTGTAAAAAATGGCAGCTCCTCTTATCCAACAGCTTTATCTTATGATAAAATGAGGCCAATAATAGGGATTTATTGATTTGTGCCACTGATTGGTACTGGGATGTGTATGTGTGTGCATGCATGCCTCTGTGTATGTGTGTGTGTGTGTGTGTATGTGTGTGTGTGTAAAAAGGGAAAGGAAAGCAGGAAGAAGGGAGGGAGGGAGAGCAAAAGACAGAAACAGAGACAGAAACATAGAGGGGAGACAGATTCTGCACTTTACTTGGGAATGTAGAATTGGATGGGAGGGATGAAGCCAGGTTGCGTAAGTAGGTGGTAAACAACAACATACAAGAAGGTGTCTGGCATTGAACCCAGTCAATCTGAAAACACTCCTGTGAGGAAGAGCCCCCTTCTCCTTGTCTGGGGGGAATCTCTACCTCTTAAGCCATCATGCTCTTCAAGCATTTTCCCATCTTCCTTGCTATGTGGCGACACTTTTAATCTTTCACAAGGTGTCTGCTCTAATGAATGCACATGTCGTTATTGGATGAGGGAACAGTTGGGTTAAAAATTAATTTTTTCCAGGCCCTTGAGATAAATCACTGTTACAGCAACAGGATTGTGAACTCTTTGAGGCAGCAGCTAATTCTGTCTTTCTTAAATACTACCAGTGGCCCAGCACAAGCTAGTACTAGAAAAGGCCCAATAATTGCTTGGTGACTGATGGACTACCTGTTGCCACCACCCATGTTTCGGCCCCAACTTTGTAGAGCAAATAGAAAGGTCTGTTAGAAGGCTGTTGACTTCCAGAGAGTGACTTGGGAACTGAGTAGGGAGTTTCAGGTTGAGAATGGGAAACAGCAGGAGTTTATTGAACACTGGCAAGAAGGTAGGGACTAGTTGCCTCAAAGGGCACTTAGAACTATTATCTCATTATCTAAGCTGAGAGCTGCAGCCTGGACCAGAACCTTTCATCTCTGTGGGCTGTGCCCATTGAAGGCAAGGAGAGTTGTCAGTGGCACGAGAGAGTCTGGCTGCAGTTCTCAAGTATGTTGCTGTTCCAGGGGAAATGTTAGCACCACAGAAAACTAGGTCACTTATACCCAAAAAACAGGTCTAACAGAAAACTGGAAGAGGTGGCCACGTTTCAGACCAACAACACCTCCCTGGCATAGCTTTAGGACTTTCTGTGTGGGAAGGTGTGTGGGCAAGAGGCCTCCCCAACTGGACTTGTGGTGCCTGGGATGCCAGCAGCAGAAAGCCATGCTTTGGATTAGGGTTCAATGCCACAGAATGCCCTTACCTGACTAGAAATTTCTTCCCTGGATGCACTAACACATCACATCATTACCAGCCATATAGAAATTAGCATGAGTACATTGGTCAGCTGAAGTGTTGTCACTTGCTAGAGAAAGTCTATTGGTCAGCTGAAGTGTTGTCACTTGCAGAGAGAGTCTATTAATCAGTGGAAACAAAATGTGGGACAGGAAAGTTTCTGTGGAGGTGTAGAGGCAGGTTGGGACAGAGAGATCAAGGCTTTGTTCCTACCAGGGAGGGCAGGTGTAGACAAATGACAGAGTGGAGAACCCTGGGTAAATAAAAATGGGATGTCGGTAAAGAGAGGGTACAGAGGGGCAGATATCTCACTTAGTCAACCTCATAATTTTTTCAAGAAATGAATTTCTCTGTATACAGCACCAAGAGCAGAATTTTCAACTTTGTATTAATGAAGCTACATGGTATTTTGGTAACAAAGCAAAGTGAAGATTGCAAACACAAAACCAGACCTTTCTTGGCAGAAAGAAACCCGTGTGTAGCCAAGAAAGCCTTGAAATCCATTTGCTGTTTATAACTTCAGAGGCAATGTTATCTTGATTGTGCCACAAATCTTTTAAATGACCTCAACTGTACAACCCATTTCTCAGCTTCTCATTTACCACTGCCCTCATACAGTAGAGTCACATCATTTGTATATTTAGCTTACTTGAATAATGACATATTCCCTTCTGTCTCTCTATTTTCCATTTCTCTCTTATGTAATTAAAATATTCTAAAATTTGATTTCACGGTTGTAATTTCTCCCAAAATGTTTATTATGAAAGCAATAGATTATTGTAGAAAATGAGGAAATACACAATAGATGCTTTATTGAATATTTTAAAAAACTGTACCTCACGGTTTGATTTACAAACTGGATTCACTTTCTCCCCTTCCCATCTTCTTTCTTCCTTCCCTCCCCTCCTTCCCAGTTCCTCCCTCCCTCCCTCCCCCCCATTTCCTTCCTTCCTTCCTTCCTTCCCTCCTTCCTTTCTTCTCTGCTTTGTGTGTGTCTCTCTCTCTTTCAGTCCAACAACAAAAACGGACATGGGCTTACTCTTGAATAACCAGTAATGGCATTGGAAAAACACTAAATATGTCCCCAGGCCCATGCTATATACCACTGTAGACACAAAGTATAAATCTAGGTGCTAACCAATTATTTGTTATCACACTGGAGAGAGGGGCTTGGGAAGGTATATAGCAGACCCAGTGAAATAACAATGGAGAACACTTATGTTAAGTACCAAGTGAGTGACATGGACAAAAGGGTCCTGTGGGTGTTCAGAGGTAGGCAGGATCTTTGCTCCTCAAAACTTGTTCTCTTCCTGCTCAGTCATTACTATGACTGTTTACTATGACATAGTAAACATAACTATGTTTACTCATAGTAAACAGTTATCATTTTGCCCAGTCCCTCAAGCCATAAGTCTACCAGTCATCCATGAAGCTTTCTTCTCCCTCATATCCCACAGTCAACCTGTCCCAAGTTCTGTTGATTCTGTGTCCAAAATGTATTTCAATTCCATCCACTTTTCTCCATCTCCAGCCTATTCTAAGCTCCCATAATTTCTCACCTAGATAACCATGGTGGCCTTTTCATTGGCTTCCTTCCTTTTGTTCTTGCACCACATTCCATTCTCTACAGAAAGTTAGATCATGTGACTCTCCTGTTCAGAATCCTCCACTGAAGTTAGACCTCCCACTGAAGTTAGAATAAAATTCATACTCCTTACCATGGCTCCTTTTCATTCTCTATGGCTATCCTCTGCCTCCTGTCTACCTCTACAGTCTCAATCTCAGGTCACTCTCAACCTCCTCACTCCCCTTTACCCACACTTGTCTTCTTTCATTTCCTCAAACATACCACACTTCTCTGCTATAGGGCCTTTGCACTTGCTATTTCCACTGCTTGAAACTCTTTCCCTCTAATCTTCACATGGTTGTCCCTTCTAATCCATCATTTCTCAGCTTAAATGCCCCTTCTCAATGAGGCTATCACTGAGAATCTTTTTAAAATTAGGTCCTATCCATTAAGATAGGTGCAGAACCCATGTCTATGATCTAACACTGACTGACTGACTAAATGAATGAGTGAGTGACAATGAACTGGAGTGGCCAGGGATGGCTACCTTGGAGAGGTAGAGTTTAAGGTAGGTTTTGAAAAATAGGACCGACAGGATTTTCTAATCAAGATGGAGAGAATTCTGGGTAGTAGTAGAAGTGAAGTTGCTGAGACCAAGCATAGTTCTGGCACATTTGGGCAACAGTGGAAAATGGGAGCTGCATGGGACCCTTGGGTGACTCAGTTGGTTAAGTGTCTGCTCTGGTCATGATCCCAGGATCCTGGGATCAAGTCCTGCATTGGGATCCTTGCTCTGTGAGGAGCCTGCTTCTCCTTCTTCCTGCTGCTCCCCCTGCTTGTGTTCGCTCATGTGCTCTCTCTCTAACAAATAAATAAATAAAATCTTTAAAAAAAGAAAGAAAATGGGAGCTGGCTGCAGTGGAATGTTCTCATTAGGTAACATAAGGACAACAGGTTTGTTGGTTGGCTGAGGCATAATTATGTTGAGTCTTGAAGAATACACTACATTTTTTCCCCAAGTGTGGGCCATGTAAGCCATTGGAAATACTAGAACAGGGTCCTGGTTCAGTGTTTTAAGAAGGTTTTCAGAGGAGGAAGTTAGTGTAAAAGTTTATAGAAAATAGTTCTTAAGCAGACCAGATCAGTCCTACCAGCTAAATCACTATAAAGAAAAAATTATAAATATGCATGAGTAGGAAAGGATTCTTTTGGCTCTTAGACCACAGAACTGTCCAAACTATTTAGTGAGATGATTTGAGAAAAGAGACAGGGACAAGAAATAGACCTAGATGGACTTTTGCTTCCTTTCCTCCAACTGACAGCTAATGGGCGAAGAAAGGCCATGGGAGATGAGGAGAAAACACATGAGCTGTATCTTCTGCTTTTGAATAGATGGGGGGTTACAGTGTTAACAAAACTGGTATTTAGTTTGCAACAGTTTTCAGGAGAGAAGCTGCCTGATTTACAAACTTCCATTCTGAAATTTAGATTGTTACACACTGGAATATACCATATACAATACACAGAAATAGGCTAATTCATCCTAAGTGTTTGAAAGAAAATGAAATGCACTAGAATTTAGCAAACTGTGGATTAGAATGTTGAAACTGTTTTTGTATCCTTGTCAGGCAAGTCTCTGTGTGAACACACAGCACTGCTTCCTGATTCTGCCCTTGGTTCATCTCTTTTCCCCTTCTCCAAACCATACCTCCCTCTTCTCTTGCAATCTACAACTTCATCTAGCTTAGATCATCTAGCTTAGATCATCTAGCCAACCTTCTCAGAAAACTCTACTTTGCTGGGGTGCTACCTTTTAACAATTCTTAGAGCAATTAGAGTCTATAGTGTGGCATTCAACTTGATAGTGTTCCATGTTGTTCATGAATGGTTTCATCAATGTTCTTTTCTGTCCACCCCCATTGGAACTGTATTATATAAGCATTTGAAACATACCATTGGGGGTTGGTAACAACTTTTAAAATTGTTTGACTTATGAACTAATAATATATGAGTTAGGGTTAGCAGCAAGACACAAAGTAATCTGTGTCTGGTATAATATCTCAAAAAATCACAGAACATTACATTAAGACGAGAAGCACCTTAGGAGAGGAGACAAGGCCAAGAAAACTTCAGTGCATTAGTCAAGGTCAGAGAGCTCATTAAATGGCAGATTTTGAACTAGAACTCAGGTCTCTTGCTTTGGGTTCATGATAGCTATAATATTTTAGAAGTAAGTTGGGGAACCTGGGTGACTCAGTCGATTCATCGGTGGCCTTCAGCTCAGGTCATGATCCCAGGTTCCTGGGATTGAGCCCTGCATCAGGTCCCCTGCTCAATGGAGAACCTGCTTCCCCCACTCCCTCTCCCTCTGCCTGCTGCTCTACCTACTTGTGTTCTCTAACTCTCTGTCAAATAAATAAAACTTAAAAAAAAAAGTAAGTACCATAGGCAAATATAGGGAGTTCTTTGGGTTTCCAAAAAAACAAAATGGTCTTTCAAGTTAAGTTACCTAGAAAAGACCTCTTCTCCATGTACCACTCAGGCAGACAGGCCTTCCATTTGTTCCCTCCTTCTCTGAGTCAGAAAGAATCATTCCCAAGCTACAGGCAGAGTTACAGGCAAACAAATGATAAAGTAACATTATTTTTTGGAATCTTATGGTGATAGGATCCTTTTGTTTTACTGAGGAACCCCTCAAAGAAAACTGGGCTTTTGAGGAGTCTATTTGGCTGAATTATAATGCATTATACAATTAACAAATACACCTAACTGTATACTATTTAGAATCAGACCCTTAATATCTGAGATTGTTTCAATAGAATGTGTTATTATTATTATTCTTACTATTAGAAAAAACATCTATTCCCAAAGCCCAGTTTAGTTACTCTCTGCTCATGATTTCCATCAGATAATTGTTGAGGCCCTGTAAGCTGAAGACTTAATGTGATCTAGCAGAACAAGCCCTAGAAGCAGGAGATATTGACACCAGTCCCAGCTCAGTGGTTAAATGGCCGAGTGAAAAAGCACATTTCTTCTTGGGCTTTAGTTTTTGAATCTTTGAAATGGGTACAATTACATTCTCTGATAGGATTAATTTTCTGAAACTTTCCAGCTTAGGCCTATCTCTATTTTGGATGAAGCTGCTTTTACTTTGTGCATTGTAGACCACTTAAATTATTTTGAGGGGAGAGGGTGCTTTTTCAACAACAGTGACTCAGCCAGGAGAGTCCCAACCCTCTTTCCATGGCTGGGGATGAGAAGACGTATTTAGTTCGAAAAATTAGATACTAATATGACCATTGCATTGATGTTTTAGGGTCTTAATTTAAATTCACTTTGAATTTAAATACAGTTTAAAAGAGTATTAGATTGTATTTACTAAAAGAGAAGGGAACAAACATAATTTGAGGAGGGTTGAACAGCACTGTTACATGAATATTTAAAGAGGAGAGCAGATGTCTCTTCTTACCTCTTTCTGTGTCGTAGAGGTACACAAACTTCTCCCACTTGTAGTGACCCAGCAGACTCAGAATGGCGCCCTTCAAGGCTGGGCGCATCTGGATGACAAACTGCACATCTGCATCAGTGGGGAAGCTGGGCGTCACAAAGGATGTGTGCAGGGCCCCACAGAAGGAGGTCAGAGTGTTCATTGACATCTGGTCATAGAATCCAAAGATGGCATATACCCCTCTTGAGAACTGGGAGCAGACTGCAATGAGAAAGACAGCAAGACATTTCAATAGCCCCATGGTCCCTTGCTGCAGCTTATAGGGTTGGAAAGACAATGGATAGTTAGGCTTTGGCTCTAAAGGACATGCCTCAAAGGAAAACCAAGATCTCTGAAATCTTTAGAAGCCCTTGAAAGCCCAGTTACCCAGCAAGAAAAGTGGAAGGAAGTGAAAAATGTATTTGATAGATTTGCATGTTTTCTGTCTACCATGAGCAAGAAACTAGGAAAATTCAGGAAAAAAGAGGTGAAGTTTGCCTTACCCTCTTTCTGCAACCCTTCCAGCTCACCCACAAGGCACTTGATGTTCTTGTACTTCTGTCACAGCTGCCCAATGGTCTTTTAGTGTACCCATGCCCCCATCAATGTACCATTATCTTGTGTCCCACTGCTTCAGTGCTTTTTCCACTAGATGACAATAAGGACTGATGACTTAGACAAATTGCTAATATGTCTGCTAGGAAAGGTGTTACTCCTCTTAGGTTACATACTGCTTTAACCATAGCTATGTCATGATTAAGACCCTTAATGAAGGTTACTAATGAAGGTTTCAGATTCTGGGTAGGCCATTGGAAAGACTGGCTTTTCAGTGCCCAGAGAGTCACATGAGGTAGGTGTAACTCGCAAAGTTCTATTTTGTTCCTTTGGCATTTACCTTCTAGATCTATCAGCTCATACATAGAACTTTTATGTCCTTCATTTCAAAGTGGGCCACACTACCACATTTTCCCTCTTCTTGCCCAGATGAGCTTAAAAAATGTGAACCAATTTCAATATTAGCTTAAGTAGAACATAATTAGCAAAGCAAATCAGCTACAACAACACCGTGTGGTGCATTCCCAAACCAAGTGGAAATGATCTTTAGATTATCTGCTCTACTGCTCCCTTCCATTCATGCGAAGCAGACAGAACAGGCAGCTGATAATGTGGTGTGATTTAAGGAATCCTGCATGGCCTCCCTTATCTGCTAGGAAGCAACTGTTATGCTTACTTCTTTAGGTTTAGAGTGTTGAAAAAAACTCTATGGTTTGGGAGGGGGATTAAATAGAATCTTTTAAAGTTTTTAGCATGCTAAGATGAATTATTATGTCTGGGACACCTGGGTGGCTCAGTGGATTAAGCATCTGACTCTTGATTTTGGTTCAGGTCATGATCTCAGGCTTATGAGATCAAGTCCCATGGCAGGCTCTGCACTGGACTTGGAGCCTGCTTAAATCCCCCCCCCACCTCTCTCTCTCTCCCTCAGCCTTTCCTGCCCCCTTCTCTCTCTCTCTCTCTCTCAAAATAAAGATGAATTAACATATCCTATGTCCAGTTAGACACCAGGAAGTGTGTATAAACAAACAGGTAAGTTTTGAGAGGGAAGGGTGAATCAGAGAAGAGGATGAAAGTGTCTGGAGTCTTTCCTGAGATGAGAAAGAGTAAAGGCATTGGGCACTAATAAGAAGGAAGGTGTTGAATATAGGAGGGAAACAAGTGGAAAACCAGTTTAATTCATTTCTTGATCTGATTGTGAGAAACAGAGAGTTCTCAATATTTATGGTATCTTGCTTTCCCTGCAAGTATGTATGTATGTATGTATGTATTTATAACAATAATTTATTATTATTTCTCTTGTTTTTGTGAGTTGGCTAGGTTTATCTGGGCAGATTTTGCTTGGACTCTCCTCTGTAGTTGGAGTAGATGGTATCTGGGACTGTCTGGGACTTTAGATATCTGGAGGCTTAACTGGGTCCCTGCATTCTATTTAAACCTGATATTGATAAAGGCTGTTCCCCTTTGTTAGCCACACTCATTAGTCATTGGCTTAAGGATAGCATTATTAAAAGTAATCACCTGTCATTCAGGCTCTCCATCAGGGAAGACCATAGCCTCCAACTTGAGGAATTCTAAGTGACCCCCCAAAGACAGGCATAAAATAGGTCTTTATATTAAAAGGAGAAAACCAATTAGAGAAACAAATCTGGGGCACTTCATGATAGGGGGCCAAAAGAAGTGCTCAGAAACAAAAAGCAAGAAGCAGGATTCCACTTTGCTTTGGTTATCACCAAGGAAGATACTAAGGAAGGTCAGTTCCCAAATTAATCCTGTAAATAGAGAGTTTTGCAGTACCAGTTCAGATCTTAGCTGGTGCACATAATGTTCTACATAAAACCAACAATAATAATGATAATAGCCATTGAGCGCTTAGTATGTACCAGACATTATGCTAAGTACTATACAAATATCCAATATTCCCAACAACCTTATGGTGTACTGCTAATATTTCTATTTAATGGATGAGAATTCTGAGATAAAATGTTCTGTGTCTTGAGTGGAGGAGCCAGGATTTGAACTGGAGTCAGTCTGACTCTAAAACTCATACTCCCTGGGATGCAAATCCAATAATGACATTAAAGAGTAGTTATTGGCCCAAATGAGACAGGGAAAGATTTAGTAAGTAAAAGAGAGGACTCTACAGGCCTCAAGTTCATACGTATACGAAATAATTATTTGTTTGTTAAAAAATATTTTATTTATTTATATATAAATATTGGCTCCCTGCTGAGCAAGGAGGGGCAGAGGGAGAGGGAGAAGCAGGCTCCCCTGGACTCAATCCCAGGACCCTGGGATCAGGATCTGAGCCAAAGGCAGACACTTAACTGAGTGAGGTATCCAGGTGTCCCCAAGAGTTATTTGTTATTGACCTGAAATTCAAATTTAAGGATCATGTATTTTTTCTGGCAACAAGCAATCATGGCCCTTCAGTGAACATTATTCAGGAGTTACTTGGTAATTCCTGGATCCATAACAGCTAGCATGCAAGGCCCAAGATAAGGATCCATGAACCCCAGACAAAAATAATCTTGTGGGGAAATGCAATGTATTTCCAATGAGGAAAACTCCAATCTGACTAAATTATGGACAATAATTGGGGGGGGAATTAACTTGAAGAGAGGCAAACTTATGGCTGTGATCCACTTAGAGTTTTAAAAAGCCCTTGACATCGGAAGGAAACAAAATACAAGTATGTTATGGAAGTGAGATTCTGGCCAATAAAAAAATCTTGCATTGCTCTTATAATCATTGTTTTTGAACCTCAAGGGCACAGAATTAATCATTACTAGGTTAGATATGAACTTTTCATACTTATGATATTTATTTATTTATGAACACTGGTAGTGAACACCCATAAAACCATCAACCAACCCAAGAACTATAACGTTACTGAGAACTTTATTTTTACCTTCCTCTTCCCCTCTATTTTACCCACCCTCCCCGCCGTTTGGACATCCTCCTGGCTCTCCCTCATAACTATCCTGAATTTCTGTTTATCATTACCTTGGTCTTTTAAGACACACACACACACACACACACACACACACACACACCCCTAAGCAATATAATGTTATTTTTGCTTGTTTTAAAACTTTAAAAAAGGGAATCATACTGAATATGTGAAAACCAGACTCCAGGAAGGAGTGCCCAGTTAAGTCCTTCAGCCTATGTATGATGATAAGCAGAATGAGACAAAGGAAGACCTTATACAAATGTATGAGTAAGCAGGTGTGAGGGAACCAAGCTGTGGTCATCTAAAGGTATTTAGAAGTATTACAGATCAGCAGTAATCCTCAGGGAACACTAGGCTACTGTGGTCCAACAGGCAGACACGTGGTGGTGGACATCAGCAAAAACAATGTTGAGAGAAAATCAGTAAATGTTCTATTCCCTTCTTATATAAGAGAAGTGTAGCTGCCCTGCACATACAATTGTGCATAGTTAACCTACCTGAAACTAATGTAACACTGCATGTTAACCATACTGAAATTAAAATAAAAAACTTAATAACAAAGTAAAAAAGGTCAAGGCAACTGCCAAGTGAGGACAGGGTTAACCACCTCTAAGAGAAGCCGGGGCACAGGGGACCTGTGAATGGCCTCTCACAGCAGATCCCTGGGCCCATTCCTGGCTATAGAAAGTAAGGCTGAATGGAACGTTGTGCTGACTCAAAGGACAGTGTTCTTGTCTTCAGACTCTGAGAGAGTTTGAGCTAAAAGGAACTAAACACTATTTTATTCAGTGATTTTTTAAGCATAGTTTTTCATGTGGAGTCATTTCTCCAAATGAAATTTTATGTGGAAAAGTCCAATATATAAAAGGGATAAAGTAAAGCATTTCTGATTCAACAGAGTTCCACTGGTGCCTCCCTATCATAAAGAAATTGTGACACAAAGAGAGGAAGTGTCTTGCACAAGGTCACACGATGAATTATGAACTAGTTTTTTAGAAAAGCTGTATCAGCATCTCTACACTGTCCCTACTCCAGAGCTATGTAGGGCAGCATGGGTCAGAATTTGCCTGGCATGAAAGCGACTTACCCTCATTGCCTAGCTCTCAGCATAGATGGTTCCACCAAGGGTTTCCCATGACTCAGCTGCTGGCAGCTTCCCTCACCTCCCTCTAGCCCCAAATACCAACAATGAGATTGGGTGGCAGATTGGTGATCTTTTGGGACTCATGATTCTCTTTGGTAGTGTCTGTTATCTTTATCTGAATCCTTAATGAACGACACCCACTAGTTTTTCTCAGAAGACGAGTCCTTGGTAAAATTATAATGGAAGAAATCATTATCTTGGCAATCTTTTGAAGCAGTGAAGTACAGAAGAAAGGGCAACAGTTTCCTGGACAGTCAGACCTTGGTTTCAATCACAGCCCTGCTAGTCTTAAACTGCATGGTTTTGTACAAGTTACTTAACCTCTCTGAGCCTCAGTATAGGACAGTGATTACATGGGCAGGTTCTGAAGTTAGACTGTATAGTTTGAAATACTCAGGTGATCCCTTATTGGACAAGTTACTTAATATCTCTGGGCCTCCAACCCAGTTTCTTCATCTGTAAAATTGGGATAATAATAGTGCCTGTCTCAGCATTAGTTGTGAAAGCTAAAATGAGTTTAGTTATGGGAAGCCATCTGTAACAGTGCCTGGCACAAAACAGATAATTAATGCTAGCTATTTATTCATGCAACAAAATCTACTGAGCATCTATTATGTGCCAAGCATTGTTATAGGTATTAGAAGATACAGGAGAGAAAAAAAAAAAGATCTTGTCCTCTTGGAGCTTACATACTAGTGAGGGGGAAACACCATAATGAATGGGATGAATAAAATATGATGTCTCAATTATAAGTGTTGGTTTGGGTTACTGTCATGAGGTAAAGAATGAATGAAATGGTACATGGAAAATATTTACAGTGCCTAACATATAACTTGGGAACCAAATAGTACCTTCTCTGTTTCTTTCCTCTTTCCAGCTCTTTCTGGCATACTTTGCCCTGTTAACCCCATCAGGTTATCCTCCCCACAGAAACCACTGCTTGCAATGTCACACTGATTACCCAGGTAAGCATAGCTTTTCTTCTCTTTCCCTTCCCCTATACATTTCGTCAGCACTCTTTCCTATTCTAATTCCTAGGGAGTAATGGTTTAATAAAGAAACCATTCTAATTTGACTTGAGAATGCACTGTTGTCCTCTACTCTTTCCTTCCCTATATAATGCCTTTGTGCTGCTAAAATGCTGTCTCTTCTTGGGACTTCTGTGTTTATCCAGTAGGAAATATCTTGGTTGTCTGTTTCCTACCGGTGCCCATCTCCATTTCTTCCTACTAGCAAAACGTCAAATTATTGTTGAAGATGCTGTTTCTGACTACATCCTGGATTCCTGGGGACTCTAGTATAGCTCCCGGCTGTGTTCCCTTCAATGGTGAGTGACAAGCAAGGCTGGAGCCAGCTGTCATGCTTTTATTTATAGTCCCCAAGTCTATAGGGTCGGGACAGGTATTGTTAATGTACAATGTAGCAGCTAATTATACCACCAATATTCCAAAAGGCATCATTACAAAAATGTCAAACAACTTGATTACCCCAAAGATCAGAATAGCAATATTGCATATCATTTACAGAACACTTTTCATAGCCTTTTGAATCAGGGGGTAAAAAGGAAACTGAAGTCTCTTGCTGACTTAATGATCACATTTGAAGCAAGCAGAAAGAAGAAAAATATAGCTCTGAAGGAACTGATAGAGATATATCACAAGAAAGTTCTCCAGGTAATACCACAGTACTGTGAATTCCAGGGGAACAAAGAAACTTAGAGCTGTGAGGGCCTTAAGAGATCATATTGTTGTGCTTCCTTTTTTTTTTTTAGGTTTTCTGTATTTATTTGAGAGAGAGAGAGAGAGAAAGAAAGAGAGAACAATAACAAGCAGAGTGAGGGGCAGAGGGAGAGGGAGAAGCAGGGCCCCCGCTGAGCAGGATGTGGGGCTCTGTCCCAGGACCCTGGGATCATGACCTGAGCCCAAGGCAGATGTTTAACTGACTGAGCCACCCAGGTGCCCCTAGTTGTGCTTTCTAAAGCTGTAGTTTTGATCCATAGTGAGTTTCCAGTCTGGTGAAATATTTTCACGAGTTTGTGTGTGTGTGTGGGGGGTGGTGTTGGAGTAAGGTTGACAACTGTCCTTTTTTAAGGAAGCACAGTCCTTTTCTTTATATCATTTCTGTTTTCCATTCTGCATGTAGTCCTTTCTCTTCTGAAATGATGATGATGATGTTAATGAGAAATGGTGTGTGTTTGTGCATGTGTGTGTGCATACATACATACATACATACATACATATATATTTGGTCTGTGTGGTAGACTGAATAATGTCCTCTCAAAAGATGTCCATGTCTTAATCCTCCAAATCTGTGAATTAGGTTACATGGTGAAGTGGAATTAAGGTTGCAGATGGAATTAAGCTTGCTAATCAGTTGACCTTAAAATAGTGAGATTATCCCAGATTATCTGGTTGGCTCAAGATAATGACAAGGGTCCTTAGATGTAGAAGAATGGGGCAAAAAAAGCCACAGAAGAGTCAATATCAGAGTGATGTTTTATGAGAAAGACTTGACCAGCCATTGCTAGCTTTGAAATTGGAGGGGACCATGAGCTAAGGAATGTGGGCAGAGTCTCAAAGTTGGGAAAGGCAAGAAAAGATTCTCCCTTCGAGCTGCCAGACAGGAATGCAGCCTTATTGAGTGCAGCCTGGTGAGAGTCCTTACCAGACTGCTGACCTACAGAACTGGAAGATAAACTTGTGCTATTTTAAGCCACAAAATTTGTGGTTATTTGTTACAGCAGTAAGTAGAAAACTAACATACTTAACAGAGCAAAATTAAAGTTGATAACTCTAGATCAACCTATACTCCACTCACCCTCCCCCCCTTAAAATATTACTGGTAAGAGAAGTCCAAAAGTTTGGAAACTAACGATCTTAGTCCAATTTCTGATTCAGGACAGGAATCAGCTGCCGTGAGGTCATGTTACCACTCCCTAAATACCTCTAGTGACAAGAGAGCTCATTACTCATAAGTGGCCCTTTACTTGCTGGGTAGCTCTGATGACTGTAGAGCTCTTCTTTAAATCGAACCTAACTCTGCCTGTTGGGGCTCTTGAGTGCTACATGATACACTGAATTCCAATTCTGTATAACCTTAACTTTGTTTTACAGGAAGCTCAAAAATACAACTGCTGTACTCAGGAGATCATAATGGCTATTAGCTATTCAAGTTTGTGCATTTAGTCTCTCTATGCTGCCCTCTTCATGTCAGGCTAAAAATTTGCTAAAAGATCCCACCTCCCCCTTGATCCCTGCCACCTCCATAAATGATCTTCCTAACTCCTTTTCTGTCGTTACTCATGATGAGATGATGAGGACTTTGCAGCCCTCTGCATATGGAGCCTAGTTTCTGCTCCCATCATTCCACTGAACCTGTTCTCTCAAGTTTGATGATGACCTGCTCACTGTCAAACCCAGCTCTTTCCACGGACATCATCTGACTTGACTGCTGAGCAGCATTTGATTTTGTTAGCCAAATCTTTCCTCTTGAAACTCACTTCTGTTTCAAGAGCACAAAACTCTGGTGGCTCTACCTCCTTTATTGTTCCTTCTCACTTTCCTCTTGCTCCACTCCCTTGACGAAGATAGGTCCGAAGATTCTTTCCTTGGGACTCTTTTCTTACTAATCCAAAAGATATTTTTTTCATTCAACAAATATTTATGGAGTTCCTACTATGTGCCAACTAGGGGTCTTATCTCACGCTCTCCCTGCAGATGGCTTCCCAGTAGATACCTCTAGTTTCAGACACATTCTTGGGCTCCAGATCCACATTTCTGACTACTCATAGAACAGCCTCAGCTGGAGGACTTCATATTATTAGGCCTTCATATTCTCATATTCAGCACATGTTTTCTTTCCTCTCATCTTCCCTCTGTGGATCTGCTTCTCTTATCCTTACTTCTCCTAATGCATTGCTCTTCTTCTAGTCACCCAATCTGGAGTCTTCGGGTCATTTTTGGCTTCTCTTTCTCAGCCTCATCCATGTGCCACTCTCTGGTGATGTTCTATCCATTCCACCTCTACAGCATGTGGAGGATCTATTTC
Organism: Lontra canadensis; assembly: GCF_010015895.1. Classification (NCBI taxonomy): domain Eukaryota; kingdom Metazoa; phylum Chordata; class Mammalia; order Carnivora; family Mustelidae; genus Lontra; species Lontra canadensis. The sequence goes on along the minus strand of NW_022631075.1, from coordinate 2,922,363 downwards.
CTGTTCATCTTTAGTTCGGGTTCTCATTCCTTCTTAGACTATGAGAGTAGTGTCATAACTGGTCACCTGCTTCGAGTCTTTTCCCAGTCCATCACTGGCACTGCTATCACATTACTCTTCCTTCTTTCTCTTCCAACTGTCCAATCAAAATATACCCATTCTGACTCCCATTTTGTCAAGAATCTGCCCCATGTATGAGTTGTTAATGGACTAATAAACAAATCTTCACAAATGAGTCAGTTTAGGGTTTCTCAACCTTGGCAGATACTATTGATATTTTGGGCTGGATAATTCTTTGTTGTGATAGACTGTCCTATATATTGTGGGATGTTTAGCAGCCCTGGATGCTACTCTAATATTAGAGGCCATAGCACTGCCATTGCTCCCCAGTTGTGAGACTCCACATGACCCAAAACATCATCAAATATCCCTGGGGGGCAACATCACTACCCGTTCCCTCCTTCCTCCCTGCCCCCAATATGAGAACCACAGGGTTGGCTTATGACTTACTCTCCACAGAGAATAAGGCCTTAACTTAATGAAAATACATACACATTTAGAATATTCCAAAGGAGTTATTTTAGTAGTAAAAAGTCAGGAAGGGTAGATATTTTGGGCTCTTCAAAGCTCACCATACAAGCAGATACCTCCCTGGTCTTGTTCTTAAATTGGTTATTTGTGTTAAAGTTGAGGATGTAGCAGTGGGTGAACTAGAAAGAAGATGGACATGGTGGGGTAGGTGTGGGATAGTAGCCAGCTCATACCTTCCCTGGGTTCATATAGATCAGCCTTCTCCTCCCCACCAAACACCCTTTGGTCTTGGGTTCTAGTAACCACAGTGGGTGCTTTTAGGGTACCAGAGGCAGAACAAGGTGTCAGCCCCATTCTCCAGCTGATGATTCCATGGTTTAATTACCATCTTTGGGTTAATTCCCTTGAACATTTTGTTCAGCTCTCAGGAGTACACTGCCTTCCGACAGTCTAACTAGTTATTTTTGCAATTACATGGCATGTATCTAAATGCTGGCAAAGAAAACATTCATTATCAACATTTGATCCTACTTGAATATAACGGCTTGCAAATGCAGGCATTAACATATGAACACATGTATTTTGGAAAATTCATTTTGCAACTGTAAGAGCAATCCACCCTTCCATAGCAGCATCAGAAATGGCAGGAGAGACGTTGAGGTGGGTTGCGATAAGGGGGTGATTTTAGGTCCTTCTATAGCAAGACAGTATGGTTAAGCATTGGAGCTGAGGAGTTTTAAATTCTTTTGCTTGTTCATTAATTAATTTACTCATTTGCCAAATAAAGTTTTGAGTTCCTAGTGTGACAAACATGGTCTAGAGGCTGGGATACCGTAGTGAGCAAAACAGACAGGCTCTTTGTCCTCACGGTACTTAAGGTTTAGTATTGGCAGCAAATATTAATAAAATAATTATACAAATCTGTGCTTATCATGGTCTTAGTACTAAGAAGGGAAGGTATTAGGGTGCTATGAGACTATGTAACAAGGAGACTTTAATTTAGGTCAGGGAAAAGTTATCTGAGGACTTGACATTTGAGCTGACACCTCAGAGAGTAGAAGAGCATCTGATGCCAAGAGAATAGCACTTGCTAAGGCTCTGAGGGAGGGCAACATTGGATGCACTGAGGCACTGAAAGAAGATTAGCCTGGCTGGAGTATGGCCAGCAAAGAGGAGGATGCAAGGTGAGTCTGGTAGGAGATAGGGGCCCAACAGCAGAAGAATTTCAAGGACCCTAAGAAGGAATTTAGATTTCATTCTAAGGACCATGAGAAGAAATCTTGGAAGGATCATGGGTATTCCATGAGCTGATTTATATTTTAGAAATTTTTATCTGGCTGCTGTATTGACAGTGGATTTAAGTAAGGGGGCATCTGTGAAAGCAGGGAGAACATTTGGAATGTTATTTCTGTAGTCTCTGTGAGAGGGAACAGTAGTTTGGATTTAACTTGTGGCCATGGAGGTGGAGTGATTTGGCATTTATTTTTTCTGAGTTCAAATTAATAGTTGAACAGCCTTGAGATAGTTACTTAAACTATCCAAACCTCATTTCTATACCTGTAACAATTGGGATAATAATTTCTGCCCCATAACATTGTTGTGCCTATTAAATGAATATGCCCAAAGTGCTTAGGACTCTCATATAAGACTGTGCTCAACTGATAAAATGGTATCTGCTATTAATATTATTTTTTTAAATAATTATTTATTTATTTTAGGGAGAGAGATAGCACATGGCAGGGAGGGGTAGAGGAAGAGGTAAAGAGAGTGTCAAGCAGACTCCTGCTGAGTGCAGAGCCCAATGTGGGGTTCAATCTCATGACCCTGAGCCCAAACCAAGGGTTGGCAACTCAACCGACTGCACCACCCAGGTACCCCACTAATACTATTTTTAAAATTATTCCTTAGTGCTTTTGCACTGAGATGGGTTTTTATATGGTTCAGCCACTAACTTGCTGTGTGATCTTGGGTCAGTTACCTCACCAGGCTTTAGGCCTCTCATTTGTAAGCCAGCAGAACTAACACTTGATCTGCCCACATCAAAAGGATGTGTGGAGAATAAATGGAAATAATAGTTGAGACTCTCCTTTGAAAAATTATAAAAGCTGCTATCTGAGTGTCAGTGAGAAAGTATTTGGTTCTTGACTCTCAGTAATCATTATCCCCACAACAAAGAACTCAACAGAATCATCATTCTTCCCAGCCTCAGTCTCTGGCATTCACCTGCATTATCTCTACCAGGCATCTAAAGTAGTAAGGGTTGTGTCTTGACTTGCAACTCATTTTACATGGGATTTAGCACAATTCTTAATTAAAAAACTAACTCATCCAGTGATCCAGTCAGTCAATGAAACAATTTCTAAAGCTGGGCAGGAAACTGATGAACTTTTATGATGCCTTCAAATCAGCCTTAAGATCTGTTATAGACTGGTAGGAGCTTCAAATTTGATATTGTAGCATATAGCATTTAAAAGCCATTTTCTTTAATTAGGCACCCCATGCTGGGAAGGAGGATGAGCTGAGTCCCTAAACAAAAATTATTCTTAAAAGTTAATTAATGGTTGTCTTGTCTCCTGTATGCTTGAAAGGCTTCATAATTCAAAACAGAACGATATAAACATAATAAAATGTTTAGGCCCATTGTCAGTTGGGAAGGTATACTCTTACTTCCCACTGTGTTTGGATTCCTTAATATCCCATTCTTTTTATTGAGTGTAATGGCCTAGGTCACCCCCTCCAGCTTCTTAACAGTGCCATAATCTCCTCTGTAATTTGACTTAGAAGTAGGCATTCAATCTCCTCTTGAACACTTCTGGATGACGGTGAGCTCACTGCTTCCCAAAGCAGTTCATTCTACTTTGGGGCAGCTCTAATGATTAGAAATGTCTTTATTACAGTGAGCGCAAATCTGCCTCTGTAACTTTCACCACCTATGGTTGTTTCTTTTTTCCTGAAGCTCACAGAAAATGCCTATTCCCTGTTGTAATGGAAGGCCTTCAACCATCTGAAGATACACATTCTACTTGTCTGTGCCTTCTTTTCTTCCGACTAATCACCCCCAGCATGTCAGATGTATGTCATAGATCCAAGGCTTTCAATTCTGGCCATCTTCCCCTTGATGTGTTTCAGTTTATTAAATGTCACTCTTAAGAATTTGGTGTCCAGGACTGAGCATTGTACTGGAAGTGAGGTTGAACCCACCCAGAAGGCAGGAGACTCCTATTTTGAACTAGACATCTTATATATCTATCAGTGCTGCCTAGAATGACATTGATTTTTTTTTTACCTTTCTACTATCAAATTGGGGTATACGCCTACTTTGTGGTCTTGAATTTATATCCCAGGTATCTCATTAAAGACTTCTGCCAAGCCAGGCTTCTCCCAACCTTGCATATGTGCTGTTGATATATCTATATCTGTATCTGTATCTGTATCTGTATCTGTAACTGTATATCTATATCTATATATCTATATCTATATCTATAAGCTAAATGACTTTATTAGTAACTTTTACCCTTTTCAAATGTCCTCATGATTTTGACACAGGCTTTTAACAAGTTTGGTTAACAAGTTTATTAGCTATTAGTCCCAGTTACTTGTTGTCTACAAATTTGATCAGCCTGCCTTGGGTAGCATTATCCAATTTATTGACAAAAGTGCTGAAGAAAACACGTCAAGGACAGAATTATTTGCAAGGCTACTTCATTTTTCACCCTGACACTTTCCAGGATGACAACAATTAGGTAATAAATACTCTGGCTAGAGTTCTTTGGTCTGCTCCAAATGTGTCTTTAATACACCTGTGGTTTAGGTGATACAAATGATCTTTAATATTGACTATCGTTCTTCAGACATGTTCACAGTTCTGCCTTTCAGAGAAAAAAAAGTAACTGGAATGATTTTCTTCTTTCCTGGTATCATCATCCTTGATCCTTTATCTTTACCATTTTTCACTGAGTCTTACAGGGAGGAAGTGAAAAAAGAAGAGGATGCTGAGAGGAGACAGAGAAGTGCTTTCTGGTAAAGAATGAACTACCAGAAGAACTGGGAAGCTGTTCTTTCCACTCTCCAACTCAAGCAGTCTGTTGTTACCTAAAGTCAAAAAGCTGATTCATTGCCTTTTGTGGTCAGGAAGCAAATGGCCTACCCATTTTACATTGTGGAATAATTGATATCTGATTAGCTCCTGGAGTCCATGGTCCTTAGCATCCCTGCCTGCTAGTAGACTTCAAAGAAACTATAAGCAGACTTACAAAATTGCCCAAATGTTGGGGCGCCTGGGTGGCTCAGTTGATTGAGCGACTGCCTTCGGCTCAGGTCATGATCCTGGAGTCTCAGGATCGAGTCCCACATTGGGCTCCCTGCTCAGCGGGGAGTCTGCTTCTCCCTCTGACCCTCTTCCCTCTCAAGATCTCTCTCTCTCTCTCAAGTAAATAAAAAAAAATCTTTAAAAAAATTGCCCAAATGCAATCCTGGTGAAAAGTAATTATTGAAAAGCCATCTTTACAGTACCCAGGACTGGTGATTATACAAAAATTTCAACCTATTGCTGTTTGAAAAGTCTGTATGACCTCAGTTCCCTCAAATATGTTCTACCAGCCTGGAGAACAAAGAACCTGTTTTGGCTTTAGGAAAAAAAGGTTTAAATTAAAGGCATTTTTTTTTCTAAGTCAAATTCAATTAGTTGGAGTTCTGAAAATAATTCCCCATTCTAGGTTTGGGAGACATTCAGGGTCTGTGCAGAACTTTGTGCCAAAGATGTCCATTCAGAGGTGTTTGTTTTGTCAAGCAAAGAGCTTACATTCAGGCAAACCTCAGTGTCCCTTGCAAGACATTACAAGGTCTGGCTACCCTCTATTTTTCTTAAGATTTATTTATTTACTTGATAGGGGAGGGGCAAAGGCAGAGGGAGAGAGAGAATCCTCAAGCAGATTCCCTGCTGAGCGTGGAGACTGACCCGGGGCCCTGAGATCATGATGTGAGCCAAAACCAAGAGTTGGACACTTAACTGACTGAGCCACTCAGGTGCCCCAGCTACCCTCTACTTTAAAAATACTTTGATCAGGAACTACAGCTACTCTAGTTCAAATTTGAGAACAAGACCCTCCGAAACCAGCTTCTGTAAGTCCTCCCATACTGCTTTGCCTTAAAAAAAAAAGTACATCTTTCTGTTTTTTTTTCCCCCAAGATTTTATTTATTTATTTGACAGAGAGATAGTGGGAGAGGGAACACAAGCAGGGGGAGTGGGAGAGGGAGAAACAGGCTTCCCGCTGAGCAGGGAGCCCAATGCGGGGCTCCATCCCAGGACCCTGGGATCATGACCTAAGCTGAAGGCAGACATTCAATGAGGCACCCAGGTGCCCAAGGACATCTCTTGAAAGAGACAACAGATCTTGAGGCTTATAGAGAAAGAGATCCAGCTTTTTAACAAGGGCACCAACAAAATGTACGTACTCAAAATGTGTTTGCTACATCTAGTGATCGTCTGGATCTGGGTCGTCTGATCTGGTAGCCACTAGCCCCATGTGACTATTTGAATTAAAATTAGTTGATGTTAAATAAAATTAAAGATTCAATTTCTCAGTGACATTGTACACATTTTGAGTGCCACATGCATTAGAAAGTGCAACATGGTACATTTCCATCCTCACAGAGAGTGCTGGTGTAAGTAGGTCCTATTCAAGTTACCTCCTGTGCCTACCCAACTAAATATGTTTCATTTTAAGTCAACCAGAACTTCGTGCTTACTCTCTCCTAGGCACTGTACTAGCTACTTTCATACTTTTTTTTTTTGATTGAGTATGGTGTTGTTTAATGTTTCATGGAAATAGTTAATGGGTAGGCAGAGAAAGTAGTTGTCTTGTAGTGTTTGAAAGCCCCTAAAAAGCCTTCTTGCTTTTGATTGTCTTCTTAACTGACTACTACAAAGTTTGAAATACCCACCTCTATTAGCCAGGATGGTGATATTCCCTGTCAGGAGACAAATGCAGCCCAGAAGTGCAACATGTGGTTCATGTCACTCATGAGCATGTCAGTATGGAGTGGTTTGCCAGGTGAACTCTGAGAACCAGGCACTGAGGGAATAGGAAACCTATGAGGTACATTTTGAGAGCTGGTGGTGGAAGTTAGGAAAGATCTGAATTCATGATCTTCTACCACAGTGCCTCTCCATATGAGGGCACCACAGTCTGGCACCCTTCTGCCACCTGAAGGCAGTGCTGGATGTTATGACTGCAGACATGAGGTGGAGGGGTAAAGTTGGTGACAATACACCACATCAGCACTGCTATTTGCTAAAGGTAGATTCTGGTCTTCCGTGTGTTTCGATCAGGCATGATCAAGGCTGTTCAAATAGCCTCTAACTTGTGTGTGTCATTTCAGCAGGTATTTTTCATTCAACATTTATCAGACAGTACTAAGTACTATGTGGGATGGTCAGCATAGTACTCCACACTCATAGTACTCCATGATCAACAGGGAATCTGCTTGAGGATTCTCTCTCTCCCTCTGCCTTTGTCCCTCCCCCCTCAAGTAGATAAAGACATAGAGTGCTACTTTCCTGTTCCCTTTCTTATCACCTCCTACTATTCAGAGCTAGCCCAGTGACAGCCACACCTCTCCTTTCCTAAGCCCCACTTTTCTCTGCTCTCTCTCCTTGTTTACCTGGAACTCACCTTCCCCATTATTATACTATGCCCCAGTGTTTCACCCTCACTGCTGACTTGTTGCAGACCAGAGTATGAATGACAAGGAAAGGATAAAGGAAAATGAATCCTCCCTCCCTTTCCTTACAGTAAGTGTTCTGCAAATTGCAGGACACAGTCCACTAATGGGTTATAAAATCAATGTGAGTCATGACCTAGCCTTTAAAAAAAATGAAATACAATAGAAAAATGCCATGTGTATCCATGTAGTAAGAGTAAATATTGTTTTGTGAGAATTTTGTTTTGATTGTCAAATATATGCACGTGTATTGTGGATCATTAAATAAAATGTAACTTTTTAATACCATATACCAATGTCGCTCCATGGCCTGTCCCAGGCCTAGCACTGGTCTGGTCTACGTTTTTGTCTTCACTGTTTATCACCTCCTGCAGAAACCCTGTCTTATTCCTTCTCCTGTTTTCCCAATCCATTCCTCCTCCCTAGATCCTCCTAGAGATGATCTGGACTCCCCCTTTTCCCATCCAGCTGGAGTCGCAGTGAGCTGCCACCTGGAGATGGGAGCTGGAGGACTCTCTGTTCTGTCTAGCTCAGATGGGAGTAATTAGGGAACTTGTGTTATTCAGCTTTCATGTTGGGACTGTAAATGCATCTTCCCACAAAAACCTGAGCACACCAGGGGGCTGGGTTCAGCACTGTACATACAGCCCTTCAGTTCCAGGCTATAGCCTATGCACTACAGTGGACAGCTCTGGCATCCAGTCTACCTGTATGCCAGCCAGATGACACAACTTCTTTCAGAACTCAATCAGTTTGGAAGCTGAGAAGAGAAACCACTGGTGCAGAGCATCATTCAAATGGATTCCTACTTTAACTTCTTGCAACACAGAACAGCTGAATCTTCTTCCACGGACCCTGCAGACGCTCCTTCAGTGGTTTGAAAGTAAGACTGTGTCTCCCAAAGTGCCTAACTTGATCCACAGGGGAGAATCTAACTACAAATAGCTATAAATAGCTAGAATGAAGTAAACACATGCAGTTTTAGCTGCAGACAAAATAAGTAGCCCCAGGCTTGCGCTTTGCTGCTCAGTCATGTATTCAACTTGTAACTACGTGTTACCAAAGAATACATCTGACCACGTCAGAGTTATCCATTTGCTCCAGGAGGAAGAGGAATTAGGCCTCTGTAAACATTCTCTTTGTGTGGTGCCATGAAAAATTAAAGACTTCATATTTTCAGATAACAATGGCATTGCCTGAGAGAAGCTGCATATTTAGTCATAGAAATATCCCAGTTCAGTCATCAGAGGTTGACAAAGGACATGTGAAGTAATTGAACACACTGTCTTATTTTAGGCATTGGGACCCAGTGACTGGACCCTCAGCTCCCTATTGCCTGTCATATAGACTAAACCCTTCAGCCTGGAATTCACATTAGAAAAACATGATGCACAAAGCTGGACATGTCAAGTACTCAGTTAATGGTGCATCTTTGTTTTCTACCCCATGGGCCAACATCATTAGAGCTTATGATTGATCTAAAATTGTCTCACATAATTCTCCAGTAACAACTTTCTGCTCCAACCTCATTGGTCTTCCCGTGCTCAACACACTTCTTACTCATTCCTGCTGCTCAGCATTTTTCATGTTGTGTCTCCATCCTGGAATGCCATTTCCCAAATCTCAACCAATATAATTCTTGCCCACCTTTCAAAACTGGGCTGAAGCACCCTCCTCCACGGAGCTTTCGGTGCCCATTTCATCCCCCAAGAGACCTATCCTTTCTCTAAGTGTCTGCAGCACTTGGACTGTGTGCCCACATTTGGGCACTTGACCATAGCATGCCTCAACTAAGCGGTGGCCTGCTTATCTCATGTGTGGGAACTTCCAGACATGGCTGAGAGGCTTTTGGAGAGCCAGGAAACACAAAACACACGTTCCCTTAGTTTTTTTTGTCTGGTTTGGTGTAATCTGGTTCATACTGTAAGCATTTAATGAACCCGTGGCATAAACTGGTACTGAGAAGCAGAATTCTCCAGTTCTGTCTCTATGTCACTACTGATTCAATCTGTGACCTTCACTTTACTTTCTTCTGAGCTCTTACTCTTACTTTACATTACTTTCTTCTGAGCTCTCACTCCTCTCTAGCATACTGGCAAGGGCAGTATTTATATATCCTAAAGAGATGTTTTGTGGATTAGCCATAATAAGTATAAAACATGTAAAAATATGAAGATCTGTAGAAACCCTGTTATCATAGGAATAATAATAATTACAGCTAAACTTAGTTAAGTGCTCCAGAAATCATATAGAAGACGCCTTCTCTGGGGGGAAAAGCAGCCAACAGTACCAGCAATTAGTCAATTATGAGTATTTAATTTTATTTCATTGCTTGTGATTTTTGTTTCTGTGCACAATAAGAGCCTAGTTGCCCCTTATTTATTTTAAGATTTTATCTTTAAGTAATCTCTATACCCAATGTGGGGCTTAAACTTACAAGCCCAACATTAAGAGTCACACACTCTACCAACTGAGCCAGCCAGGCACCCCAGTGTCTTTTGCCTTTTAAAGGGAATCTCTGGTGAAGTTGGCTGGAGATCAGTCTTTATGGGACCTAGGCTCCCCAGACCAATGTTACAGACACAGTGACTCTATGACTGTGTCTTACAACACTTTGCCTCGGAGGCTCCCACTTTGGCCAATGTTCCTTCCCATGGTTGGTTTTCATCTGGCCCTGAGAAAGAGTCTCAGCTCCGAGAATATTGAACATAAGTGTTGGCCAGGCAGCAATGGCATCTGAAGGCACACTGAGGGTAGAGTCCTTTGACATGTTCCTGGGAGAGACACAGAGGAAACAAAACATGCATTCCCTTAGCCCTGAGAGGGTCTCTTGGTCTATAAGAGGCTTGAAAAAACTAAGAGGGGGCCCTTAGAAAAATTGAAGAATCTTTCCCTCTGGAAAGCAGATGCACTTAATTTATTCAAAGAGGCTTCCATGTACTCCTGGTTGGAGGCAGAGATATGACCTCTAGATAGTTACACCTTTGCTAAGAACCTCCAACTGTAAAATATTTTAAAAGAAGTATTCTTTGGGACTCATTCTGCATCCCTATCTTTATTTATCTGACCACCTGAATCATCCTACACAATGAATTTCTATAAAGTGTTCTATAAAGTGTTCTGAGATTTCTAAGTCAATATTCTTTTGTGTATAATTAATAATTTCTCTGAGAAGAGCATGTGAATATATTTGATACAAAAAATAATTGAATGATAACAAAATTTCCCTTCTTTTTCATCTATCTAGCTAATACAGAAAAGTATTATCAATGCACTGTCACTCACTAAACAAATACTTATATGACTGGCCATCAAAATTAGAAATCAGTTGGAGGATGAGGTTTATTTTATTTACTATGCTTCATGTTCATCAGTTAACAAGCACCGACTGTCTTTTTTTCTGGAGGTTAGATTGCTGTATTCTTATGTATTAGAAAGTTTGTGTTGTGCTTTTTCTCTGCAGATCTCAGTGTGAGCAGCTTTGGAAGGATTATAGAGAACAAACTTTAAAAGACATTTCAAGTGCCACAAAACATTCCTTTTCCTGAGTACTGTTTTTGCTTTCTAAGTTTTGTGAATTCCTCTTTGGTGAAGAGTTCCATACTTTCTGGCCCTGCCCTGCCCCATTCCTTCTTCCCTTCCTCTGGGGCTACCCCAGAGCCAAACAGCCTCTGTATCTGAGAGCTGTGGAGCCAGTTGGTGACCCCCTAGCTTCCAGTAGCAGAAGTGATTGCTCTGGAATCTGTCACACAGTGAGGAGGTCTATCTGGAACTGTATTATTTTCCTACATTGTTTTTCTAGACAGTTCAGTTTTTTAGATTTTTCTACTTTTGCCTTTTCTCTCTTTTTTTGATTGCTTCAGATTTCTGATTATGTATTCAACACACACCACAGGATGCCAATTTAATTTTATTGGTCCATTTAAAGGGCAAATAAACCTTTGTTTTTATAAGTTGAAGATAAAGGTCCAATTATCTTGGACCCCAATGCATATTTTCTCTTTGAGCTTATAATTCAGTTATGTATCTCTGGAAGAGATTTTTGCCATTTGCACCCTCTTGCCTTATTTCCTGGTGTATTTTTGCTAAGACATTACACGTTTACCAATGAAGACATTACCCTTGAATGCAGAGTTATGATTTCTTTAGCTGCCATTGCTTTATTTCTGTTCTAAGAGTGGGCCAGGCACGGAGGATATTACACTCCCTTGAACTGAGTGGTCTCCTAAATCCCAGTATGTTGCCATGATGCATGAAAGGATTGGATACTTGCTGTAATTGGATTGTCATCCAATCAATTTCAGGGAGCTGGGCTGGCACTGCTTTCCTGCTTAGAATGCAATTTCCTCTAAGAAGCTCACCCTGAACTGGCCCATCCTGCAGATAATTATTGCCTCTACATATCACTTTGCCACTCTAGTTATAATATACTATCAGTAGTCCAGAGTCAGAAACATTTGTGAATTGGATTCCAAGACAGAAAGTACAACTCCTTTGAGGATAGAAGCCTTGGGGAGTGGCATGAGGACCGGGGAGGTGTTTGTCATGGGGATGACTATTGCTTTTTGTGTAAGGGATAGACTCAAGATGTGATAAGTGAAGTGGCTGGAAATTCTCTGCTCTGCTGAGGCCAAAGTCACAGGCCAGCTGGCAAGGGGACTAGTTGGACTTTCATCACTGGACAGACCCCTGGCATCCAGGTGGAAGGAGAGCCTGGGACAAAAGCATCATTTTCATGTACAAGGACAGAATTCTTTTTCTAGGGTCTCGTCATGTTATTCATGCAAATGGAAAGAAGAAGGAAGAAAATGAGTGGAATGGTTCTGGTTGTAAAACAGGACTGTTATTTTCCTAATTTTAGTGTAGCCTTTCCTTTCAGGAAAGGAAAACATGAGAAGAGGTAAGTATGTAGGAATTATTCATAGGGGTGCTTCTAGAGCCTATCAACTAGCTAACAGCTTTATATAGCTAATACTGTTCTTCAAATACTTACTATTCATGGCTTCAACCCCTGATCATCAGATTCTCTGGCAGAAGACATCCTACTTGTTCTTTCATTTCTAGATCTTAAGCATAAAAGGACTTAGGTAGGGATAAAGGCAGAAATAGTAGGAATGGCTCTTCAGAACAGGTAAGAAATCACTGATTGAATTCTGCATATTTGGTAAATGCAGGCACATTCCTTAGTAAGTGAAGTTCTGGCAAATTCTCAAGGCACCAGACCTATTTGCAGGACTTCAGCAAGAGGAGGTAAACCATTAAGGGTGGGCTGCTGGAGATCTAGTGCCAGAGTTTTAGTCAAGAAGGCTGGAGAGCTAGAAGGAACCTGGGAGATAAACAACAAACTGAGGCTCTGAGAAGGCAAATGATTTTCCAAGGGTGTCCCCATTTCACAGATAAAGAAAATGAGGCCCAAACAAGTAACACCACACAGTAGTAAATATCAGAGCTAGAATGTGAACCTGGAACTATCTGCAATACCCTCATGGTACCTAAGCAGGGCCTGTGACATCTGGAAGGCTCTTCACTAAGGGGTGGGCTATGCTTAGGTGTTATGTCAGAAAGAGTCAGAAAGAGTTTGTTGCCTAGGAATGGCAACAAAGATGAGCTTGAGAACACAGCGTAGTTTCCAGATAAGAGATTATGAGGATTGAAATATATGAGGTGGAAAGAGATAGCAACCTTGGAGGCAGTGTGTTCAATGGTTAAGTACAATCTAGAAGATTCCAGCCCCACCACTCATTTGGTGTCAATCACAGTTCTTGGTGTTGGGGATATGGCAGTGAGCAAACAGACATAAATCCTATCATGCAGCTCATATTCTTGAGGGAGAGGAGACTGATTATCTGTGTGACCTTGGCCAAATTGTTCAGCTTCTTAGAGGCTCAGCTCTCAGCTGCAAAATGGCGAGAATGGAGCGCAAGTCAAAGGGCTGCAGTGAGGATCAAATGATTTAATGCATCTACACCACGGAGTGCCCCAAATGGTAGTTATTATTATTATCATGCTGCATATGACTGATCACAGTTTAATATTAACAGTTAATTTTCACCTGAGGTGCAATTGGTTGGGGGGAGGGCAAAATTATAAGCCCATTCAAAGTGAATGGGCAGAAAGGGGGAACTCTGAGAGCATCAGAATTGTCCTTCCAGATCTGGGGTGCAGAACTCAAACCCCTTGGGGGTTTAGTACCTGCTACATAGTTTTGTTGCTTGCCTTTGTGGACAAGGCACTTCTAGTGAGAGCTGGAAGGGGTTAAGGCCTGGTCTCTGCCTGCTGACATGTTGCTATGTATATCCTTTTACACATACATATGTGAAAATGCCACCATTCCTTATTTCTACTTCAAGCTGTGGACTTGATTTCAGAGAGTGTCTCTTAAAATCTACTCTTTGAATATAGGTTTATTTTATTTTCAGGTGCCTTGCCAAAGGATGAGGATGTGACCTTTTCAGAAGCTGGAAAAAGTGATTATCTGCCTAGGTGTATGGTGCTGGTAAGTAAAAATAACTGTTTAATCAGAGAAGTGATTTAATAATTATTTTAATAGGTCCAGATGGCTACAATGCATTTCTCTCCACTGCACCCATGCTTCTGAGGAAATAAAATACACTGGAGATCCTGCTGCTTTATAAAAAGTGCAGGATGTCTGGACTCTGAGAGAGGAGTAGGGATAGCTTTGAGCTGACTGTGCTTTCCCATATGCTATCTAGAATGTTCTCTCTCCTTGGGGTGCCTTGGTGGCTCAGTGGATTAAAGCCTCTGCCTTCGGCTCAGGTCATGGTCTCAGGGTCCTGGGATCAAGCCCCACATAGGGCTCTCTGCTCAGCGGGGAGCCTGCTTCCCCCTCTCTCTCTGCCTGCCTCTCTGACTACTTGTAATCTCTATCAAATAAATAAATAAATAAAAATCTTTAGTATGTTCTCTCTCCTCATATCTCTTCCCCCAGCCATGAGGACAATTTTACCCTGCTAGTGGACTCACTCTCATCCTGTTTCTTAGTCTAAACCATGACCTCCTCAGGAAGAGTTCTCTTACTCCCTCCATAAGGCTAGATGGCTCTCCTAGCATCCGGTACTTATTCCTCACAGCATGGATCATATTTATAGACAATGAGTCACTTTTTCAATGTCTGTCTTCCTCAGCTTTATAAGGACAGAGATAGAGACTACTTGTATAGCCCACCCCAGCCTGAACTTAGCACAATGCCTGGCACATAGTAGGTGCTCAAAAAATTTAGTTGACTGACTAGATGAATGAATAAATAGCATTCAAAAGTTCTGAATTCTGGTCCTAGTCTTGTTATTTTCTGGATGTGTGGTCAAAAAGGTATTGACCTCTTTGGGCCTCAGTCTCCTTACCTAAAAAATGAAGATTCAATGATCTCTAAGGTTCTTTCTGGCTTGACTAGTTAACCATTCCACTAAAGTCAGGATTTGGATTCTTATCACTGGGGGAAAATATTCTGGTTAAATTACCCAAGGTTTGCTGCCTCTTATTTCCAGGGATCTCCAGTATGCTAATGCTTTGATTGTCATGGTAAAAACAGGTTTAATTAGTGGATTCTTCTTCAAAGGCCTTGTAGCAGGGGAGTGTTGGTTTGTTTGGGAAAAGACTAGCAATTTGCCCACTGCAGACTTGACTTCTCTGATCACTTGCTCTTTGTCTAGCTTTTACCTCTAAGATGAGGTGCTTTCACAGGGAGATCTTCATCTTCCTTAAATACAAAGAAGTATTTAAACTAAGGAGGGGACTCTCTGGTGTTAAGTGGTTATAAGCAAACAGCTGCCAGGCTTTTTCTGCTGTTTTATTTCTTCTGTCAATCAAATGCACGGCTTGAAGTTACATTAGAGACCCCAGCTGGACCGCAGAACTAAGAGCTCCAAGATGTGTCACAGCCGGCTTTGTATCCACAGCAGCTAGCACAGTGCCAGGTTCAGAGTAGGTGTTTGAAATGTCTACAGAATTAGATAAGGTGACAGCTGGGAGGCCCTACATATAGGTTGAGTAGGCAATTTTCCCATATTTTTGTTATTTTTATAATTTGTACCCAGTTGTATTTCCAGAATGATCTGAAGCACAGTTGTCTACATAGTGTGGTTTGAGGACTACCAAAATGCTCCCGTATGTCTCTGAATCGCTCCCCTACCAGCCTACTTGGTGCCAGAAATTTCTACCAAGTTGTTTTAGGTGGGCATGGTGGGTTCATGAAAATAAAGGTATTACATTTGGATCAATGGGGATAAATGTGGTACTGGTGATCATTAACACTTCCGAACGAATTAGTTTTTGTATTAGCTAATGCGAGTGTCCCGAGGGCAGGGCACTGGCCTCTCCCACTTGGGAGTGGCACCAAAAGTCCAGTGGGGCACTGAAAACCATCTGGGACTATTCCACAGTGGCAAGAGACCTTGCATCTGGTCTTGAGAAAGCTTGATTCTGGATCCTGGGTAGCTCAGTCAGTTAAGCATTGGACGCTTGATTTCGGCTCAGGTCATGGGATAGAGCCCCAAATAAAGGCTCAGCACTCAGTGGGGAATCTGCTTGGGATTCTCTCTCTCTCTCTCCCCCTCTGCTCCTCCCCCTACTCGCATGCTCTCTTTCTTTCTCTCTCTCTTTTTCAATAAATAAATAAATAAATAAAATATTAAAAAATAAAGAGACACTCAACTGACTGAGCCACCCAGGTGCCCCAAGAACTGGGATGTCTTTAGCTTTCCTCTTAACACTCCATCCCTGCCCCCAATTTCATGCATTGACAAAGACTCCTTTATTTTAGCATCCTCAGTTCCCTCTTAGCACCCAGTTAGTAATCCAGACCCCCTGGGCAGCTTGAATCCTTATAGCACACATTTTCTTCTTAAAATAATAGTGATAATGGGTACTATTTGGTAAGTATTCACTTTTTGCCAGACATCGTGCTAGGCCCCTACATGTGTTGTCTCAACTGTCAGGTCCATTTAAGTACAAAAGCACGATGTTTCTGTGACTCTATAATGACTCATCTTACTAAGCCCATGGTCCTCACTTTCATCTTCAGTAAAGCATTAAGGACTGGAGACCTCTGTGATCAACTAGTGAATACTTATGGACATTACCGTGTGCTCCATACCATGCCAAGTGCTGTGGAGGACACAGAAAGAGGAAATATTGTGCCAGCCACACACCTTGCTCTGAAAGCTGGCCTCTGTCCTTCACTCTGGTTTCCTTTGCATGGGTCTCGTAAGTAAGTCAGGGGAGGGATGTGAAGGAATGAGCACATTCCATTTCCTAACACAATATGCTATCTGGCAGGCTTAGGGAATGGGCTATTCAGATTAATTCAAAGTTGTGTTTAGTGGTGAGTTCCTATAGATACTAAAGTGCAGAAAAGTAAATGCAGTACAATTCATAGCATGCTGGCAGTCGAAGAAACAGAGGGTGATTTTTGCTAATAATTCAGAAGTTTCCTTAAGATCTTTTGCAGTTTCAGCATCATCATGATGAATATATTATAAACAGCGACAGGTAGTGTGGTATAGTGGAAAGTACATCCAGCTGGGGAGTCAGAGGACCTGAGCTGTAGTCCTAGCAATGCAACCTTGGTTATACCCCTTGGGCCTCAGTTTCTTCACCTGCAAAGAGGGGAAGTCAGTCTCTAATCTCTAAGGTGTCTTACAGCTCTTGGATTTTTCCACTGCTAATTTTCACTAGCATGGAGATGGGCAAGGTCCTGGTGAGCTGACTGCCTAAACCTAGAGTTTCCAGCATTTTACCCTCAGTGAGACACTCCTCCTTTTGAATTAAACAAGTATGTTGTGTGTGGTGATCAGGCTTCAATGAACTGTGTGCCTCATTTCATAACAATATGTTATGTAATCAAACCAACTACTTTGCTGACCTCTGTGTTGACCTGCCCATCTCGGGCAACACTAACTTCCCTCCATCAGGGACATTCCAATTTTTCCAGGTCTCTAGAAATCCAAAGGAGCTGCCTTACTTCCTCAGCTCTGCTAGGACAATTGCCTGATTTGTGCCTTTGGACTGGATGTATTTTACGTGTGCTTGCCTAGGTACTGAGGGGGAGTGAAAGGGAATGATGTTGGACATGGTGAGGCATTGTCATAAAACCTCAGACTCAGACATATGCTTTTGAATGTATCCTTAATACCAGAAAGCATCACTGAGCCCAGGCAGTGAACTCGTTGTTGTTAAATCTCTTCATAAAAAATATTCATTTTTGGCTCACCTGCCAAGTACCTCAACTCTAAAAAAATTGTCCGTGCTAGCCTCTAACCAATTCTCAACTAAAAGTCATGGTCTCATCATTAGACCCATTAGCCAGCCTTGAAGCACAGTGGTGTTTCAAGTCACTGGTTGGAAATGCTCCTGTGGCCCTTTGAGGCTTTCCCAGACACCCTGGAACTCTGTAAATGTACAATAACACAATTTACTATAATATCCTTTCCCTTTTCAAGCAACCCAGCTGTCTGTGATCTCCAAGTCCCAGCTCACTATATTTGATGGAGGGTATATTTAAAACAAACAGCTGAAATGGTCCCATAATGTCTCTTCCATATCCTTTTTATCCCCTCATTGACAAGTGTAGGGTAGCTCCATCAGGTTGACTGCCGAAAAGCTGACGGTGTCGGGGCAACAAGCCCACGTTATGATCATCATTTCCATTCTTCCTTTTTGTGCTCTGTTATTGTTATTAAAGCATATTTTCCCTAAGTGGTGCCAGGGAGACAGCAGGAGAGGCTGAAAGGCTCCAGGCTCTAAAGTGAAGCAAAGTACAAACACCTGGACAGCCACTCCTTCCTCACCTCCTATAGCTTCAGCAACTTCCTGCAATACAGACTGTCTCTCCAGCTTACATTCCCACTGGCTGAAAGTGATAATGATGGAACAAAGGAGGCATCATAATAGTGATTACACATCCTGATGCTTGAAACTTTCAGCTCAAACTAAGGGAACCATGCAAAAGACAGACATATTCTGCCTCCTAAATTAGTTCATCCCATGTGGTGGAGGAAAAAACTGACCATGCTACACATGGACAACAGCAACAAAAAGGCAATTGGACATCTGTTTCACTTCATGGCTTAGACACAGTGGACTTCCAATTCTAGGCCTCCCTTCTCTTTTCCCCCAGAATATCTGTGTCTGGCAGATAGAAAGTGCTCAATAATTGTAACTGTGAACTGACTTAAGATTTACAGGCCATCCTTCTTGCTGGCAGGTGCTGTGAAATCCATTAATCAGTGAAGTGACATTCTTGGGTGCTGTCTTTTCATCTATGTATTCGTTAATCCATTTCTTTCTTTCTTCACTCAGTATTTGTTCTATGGAGTATCTCCACTATCAGGCACTACAGTAAGGGCTGGTAAGACAAAGGTGAAAAAAGCATACTCCCTGTCTCAAGTAGCTCATGGTCTATATGATAAAAACTACAGCAGATAGAAGTACCCAGTATGAACTATTGCATAACTCATGATTTAGCTGAGGAGACAAGCCCTAACCATATTAAATGATTCAAGAAAAACATAAGATACGATGAAGTCCAGCATAAAAACATGCAGCCTAGATAATTAAGAAAGGGGAAGCTGTGTGGGTTTGGGGAGATGTGGAAGACTTTCTAAAGGAAGGCCAGTTTGAGAAACAAAGGTAAAAGGTCCAAAATCCAATCTATCATTTATTCCAACACTAGGTATTCATGAACATACAAAATGTAATCTAAAACAATTATTATCCACAGGGTGTGTGTATATGCATACTGGGAAGAAGGACAGGAAGCTACAACTTGCAGATAAGTATGATTTAACATACCTCAAAACATCAGCTCTCTTCTGCTCTAATGGATAATCAAGGAATAGCTGCACATAAGAATGACTATTTGCATATTGTTCTTTTTGGATTGGAACGGAATTTTTCAACATTCTCTGGCTTTTAATTTTAATTTTTTAATATTATTAAGATTGAAGTCATTGTCATTAGAGAATCCCCTTCTCTCCTCATGCTATTTCTCTTTCAGAGTCCAAATTGAAGTAAAAAGGGCTGGTCATTTTACTTATTTACTTATTTTTCTCTGAAAAACTGAAGCCATGGGAAAACCTTCCAGGCAGTCCTATGATTAAAAGTAACATTTTTCTGAAGTTCTTAAAATTTTCTTAGTATACCCAGAATATGTAAGTGGCAAGCATTGAAAAAAAAATGCAGGCAAATGAAAACAAATGGAAAAATATACCAAAATAATTCTGGTTGTATGTGGATAATGAAGTTTTGGAAGAGCCCTCCCTAACTCTCACTTTCCAAACTTCCTGTGTTTTTCTTATGTTGTTTTTATAATAAGAATGATGCTTCTAATATCTGGTTTCCACTCTCATTTACAATAGACTTGACTTAAGTGTTTTCCTCTGGGCCTTTTTTAGGACCAAGTAAAGGGAAAGACTACAGGGATTATCTTTTCCCAAAGAATAGGGCTTCTATTGAAAGCGTGCCATTGGGCGACTGGGTGGCTCAGTTGGTTAAGCGTTCCAGTCCTGATTTCAGCTCAGATCATGATCCCAGGGTCACAAGATCAAGATCAAGCCCTGAGTCAAGCTCTTCCTGGGTGTCGAGCCTGCTTAACAGTCTCTCTTTCTCTCTGCCCCTCCCCCCATCCATGTATGTGCACATGCTCTAAAAAAAGAGAACATGCCAGAATTTGGACTTTTTAAAGGATACCCCTTATCAAGGACATTAAACAGATTATTCTGGGTTGAATATGAAAGGTAATCTTTTAGGATTTCTTTACTAAAATGGAGGTCAAGAGATTAAGATGGATTATAGGTAAGAGCAGGGAAGAATCAGAAATGCCATTAATTTAAATTTTTGGTGGTAGAGAAGTTTGGAATGAGTTAAACCTCTAATGTCCCAACTTCAAGACATGTTGCTGAACCTGACTCAGAGAATGATATTTTCAAACATGCTGGGCTCAATTACCATTACATCTTAAAAGTTATTGCTTGCTGTATTAAATAATTATCTCATTAATTGAATCATCCTATTTTTCAAATGTTAAAGTTGAAAAAAAGAAGAAGTTTGAAATGTACAGGTCAAAACTTGTATTTGCTGGGAATAAAGATGTGATAGGTTCAGATTCAAAAGATAAAATGCACATACAAAGCTTGTGGTTTCCCCAACTGCTACTGTAATGATCTGATTCCAGAGAAGGCAATTCATTACATAACTCAATTTTTATGCCTCTGACAGGGATCCCAAGATCCAACAAAGGAAGAAACTCCATTTTGCAAGTGTTCTTCAGTCTTCCATGCTATAGGGAATTTATTCGGTAACCATTTATGGGTACTTGTTCTCCACACCATCATGTGCCAGTAGCACAGAAAAAAGTTATAGCTAACACTTATTGTGTTTATTATGTGTCAGGCACTGTAAACATTTTATATGCATTATCTCATTTATTCTTCCTGAAACACTGTTGTTTTGCAGATGAGAACACTGAAGCTTAGAGACATTAATGAACTTGTCCAAGATCACACAGCTAGTAAGCACTAGAGCTGGTACTCAGATCCAGGTCTGTCTGATTCCAGACTCTGAAATATTAAACATGAAGGTTGAGGCAGAATTCCAGCGATTAAAGAATTCTCACAATACCTCATTATAAAACAGTATGCATGAGTGCTAGCGTTATGGTCTGTAGAAAGTTCAGAGTTCAGAGAAGACTACAATTAATTCTTCCTGGAGATTTTACAAAGGAGATGACATTATGGTTGGGCATGATGACATTTTAAGAATATGAATTGGAAATGGGAAAGAGAGAAGGTTCCTCTAACTAGAGGAAGTAGTATGAATGAGCTGGCATAGCATGCTTAAGGAGTGGTAGAGCATAGGAGAGGTGGGATTGAGGTGCTGGGGAGTGGTCAGAATGTCAGAAGTAAAACTAGAAAGGTAAAGCAGGGCTAGCTCATTAGAAATTTGAATATTATCGGGCAAGTGTTAGTTTTTTTCTATAGGTAAAGGGGACCTCCCTAAACGTTTTTAAACAGAACGACAAAATCAGATACGTTTGTGTTTTCAAGAGGAAGTTCTGGAGATAATGAGGGAAATAAATTAGAGGTAAGAAAGAGACTGCAGATGAAGATAGCAATTAAAAAATTATTATGACAAATGGAACAATATAAGAGGAAGAGCAGACTGTGAATGAGGATGAGTGTCAGCTACAGGGCTTGGTGAAGATGTCCAAAAGAAAGTTGACCATATGGGTTTAGTCTGGAAGAACGACTGGGACAAGAGATAAAGATTTGAGAGTCCTGTAAGTCATATCACAGAAACACTTATAAAGTATGAAAAGGGCCAAGAAAAATGTCCTTTATTTAAGGGTCAGAAAGAGGAAATGTAGCCTAAGAAGACAACTGAAAATAAAAGTTGAGAAATAGGAAAATTTGGAGCGAGATTGTGTCACAAAGATCAAAGCAGGAAAGAATGGTCAACAGTATCAAATAGTGTAAAGGTGGCAATCAGGATGAGGATTAAGAGCTGACCACAGGACTTGGCCACAGGACATCATGGACATCTTAATGAGTGCAGTTATAGCAGAGTGGTGAATATCTGAGGTAAATTTGAAGGATGAATGGAAGATACAGAAGTAGAGGCAAGGTGAATAGATAACTACTCTTGCAAGGTATTTGGCAATGAAGGGAAGAATGATTTCATGTACTTTTGCCAATTTGTCCAAGGGTCTACAACAAAGCACCTCTGTACTTTCCTATCCTTGAAGGGCGCCTAAGCTGTATATCACTAAAAGATCATGCCAGATTCTCATTTTCATATCTGTACTTTAAGATCTTATAGTTTGGGAATTTTTCATTAAGGTTCCTGTCTGGGTTTCCTTCCACCCTTATTCTCCCTTCCAGCCATTTCTATCTACACATGGAGTAGGCAAATGTTTCCGATGGAGTGCCTCTAGAATAAAACTGTCGTATGACCTTGAGGGACACTCTGTTCCCTGTATAGTGTTCACACTATTCATCTGAGAGCCAGCCTTCCTTTAGAAGCCCTATGTTCTGAAAAAACATTGTTGATAGAATGTTAGTGGTTAAAAAGGCTCATGTATTTTTGAAAATAGCCCAGAATATTTTAATTTGACATTTCTAAATCCTTGGCATATCTGCTCTTCAGCAAGCCCAGAGCTCAGGGAGGTTTTGACAGGTTATGAAAACACTAAGATATCATTATATTGGTCTTCCTGGCCGATGAGGCATTGGTTCTTGCTGTAGCATTCAAGGGCCATTATGTGGTTTGTATGTTAAATCGATACCTTATAAAACTCCTGCATAACTGTTGGTTGGCTTATTATTTAAAGCAAAGGAAGAACAAATCAATTTCATAAGTGTCAAGGACATTCTTGACAAAGGGCCGAATGGAATGGGCAGGCTCGGTGCCATGAAAAAGTCCAATGAAATGGAAAGTTGTGTATTGTGTTTATGGATTCCATCCAGATCAGCAGGAGGCCTCCAGGCTGCTCATATTTGTTTGTTGGGCTTTCCCAGCTTGGATGCAGGGCAAGGTGGCTAGTGCTTTAATGATACATCCTGGGATCAGAGGAGCTTCTTTGATGGCAAAATAACCCATATAACATAAAGAAGCATAATCTCAACAGCAGTGCTGAGGAGCCCCAAGACTACGCACAAAGTTTAAGCCAATAGATAAACGAAGTGAAATGGTAGGTTGTCGAACAACTCCATTGGTAGATCTTGTGGTGTATGGTATTATGAAAATAGAGAATAAGCAGGGCAGCCCTGAGATCAAGAAAGACCCAGCTGTAGTCAGCATATTGATCTTCAGAGTAAGAAGGGGCCCTATGGGTCAATTAGGCTAGTGGTTCTCAACCCTGGCAGCATATTAGCTTCATCGGGGAGCTTTTAAAAAAATACCAGTGCTCAGGCCTCACCCCACAGCAATTAAATCAGAAGCCCTGGGGAGAGGATCCAGCACCAGTAGTTTTAAAAACTCCCTAGATGATTCTAGTGTAAAGTCAAAGATGAGAACCACTGATCTTGCTCAATATTGTTAGTTTAAAAATGGGTAAACTGAAGCTTAAAGAGAGGAGACATCTTCTGTTAGTTTCTCTGGTTAGTGATGATGGATTTGAGACTAGAACAAGTGTTTTTAGGTTAGTGATTGAGGAAAAGGAAAGTTTCTTGGTAGACGCTAATCATTAATTTCCTCTCAATTCTATGTCTTTTGTTTGTGTGTATGATTTCTGATAAAATGTCCCAAAGACCCTAATAAAATTAAGCATCTAGGACACATTCTCATCAATGCACATGGCCTTTATTGATTCATCAAGTATTTGGAGTGTCTACTATGGGTCAAATCCTGTGCTGGATGCTATGGGGACTATTTGGATAGAATGCTTCAGAGAGGGCTTTGGCCTTCAAGATTCTTTGTGACTGGGAAGCTGAGCAAAGAAGGATATGGTCATGGATGACCCTGATCCCCCAGGAGAGGGGGGGATCAGGGTCATCCATGAGGGTTAGTTAGCTTTCTTAATAGAGAACAGCTTTGTTTCTTCGTCATATATTCTACCCCCCTTGAACAAGGAAACAGTGATAGCACTTGTAGGCATGCTTGTGGAACTTAGTTGTGGATTACCAGTGGGGTAGTCATGGTAAGGGTGTGCTTAGGTCAGAAAGTGCCAGGAGCAGTGTCTCACTACTATCCAAGGGTTTGGCGCCCTTTCTGAGAGAGGAAATGTGGTCTGGGGAGTAGTGGCTTTTCTTGTAAACAACACGGGTATGGGAAAGTCATATATACTTTGGCTTGAAACCCAACTTCCCCCATTATTAGTTGCATCACTGGGAAAACAACTTTCTGAGTCTTATTTTCTTTGTCTAAGGTGAGAACAAAAATGTTGACGATTCTCATCTTTCTGCTCCCTACTTTTGGGGTTCTCATCCCTGCTTTGCTGATTATAAAGAACAAGGTTTGCCTATAGCAATAGCCTGCCACTGGTTAGGAAAGAAACATAATAATAATAATTTATTTAAAAAGATGAGCAGCACCTGGGTGGTTCAGTCAGTTAAAGTGGCTGCCTTCAACTCAGGTCATGATCCCAGCACCCTGGGATCAAGCCCTGTGTTGGGATCCCTGTTCAGTGGAGAGTCTGCTTCTCCCTCTCTCTCTGCCTGCTGTTCTCCCTGCTTGTGCACTCTCTCTGTGTGTCAAATAAATAAATAAAATCTTCTAAAAAATTTTTTTAAAGATGAAAAAAATAAGAAACTACAGGTCTGTAGTACCCTTGACAGTATCCATTAACATGGGTAGTTGTTTGGACCAACTGGCTACATTTTGAGGACACTTACATTCCTTCCAATGTGATTATCCTTATCCTAAATGTGTTTCCCAGTTTCTGTGAACCATATTATACTCTTGTGACATAAATTATGGAAAATGTCACCTGTTTACTTTCAATTTTATCTGAGGGATGCATGTTGATGCCAAACTGACCTGTTGTGTCATTGTTATCTGTACCTTGGATTCTATTTTGTGTATGTGTGTAAGCCTGGTTTTCTTTAAGATCAAATCTACCTGATTCTAAAATAAAGTTAGAATTTGAACATACTGACATATGGTCATTTTTTTATCCCTCACTGTTTTACATGTAACAACTAACATCTACTTCATAGGATTGTTGTCAAGATAAATTAATGGATGTGAAAGGACTGGGTATATAGTAGCTGTTTGATAAATGCTCATTTCCATATACCCCTTGAATATTTCTGAAAACAGTCATATTTCCTTATGTGTTTGGAGGGTATTGAAATGTTCAAATCATTTTCTTGTCTATAATCATATTTTCTTCCTAAGCTAAGACATGAGGCAGTAGTAACGTTATCCTTATTTTATAAATGAAGAAAATGAAAATGAGGAACCTGTCTCCCTTAATGTTACCAAGGGAGTTAGCATTGAGATTAGAACTCAGACCCTCTCCCAAAACTTGGACATGGGGCTCTCTCTGCTTCCCTTTATCACAAGTCAGATTTTTGCTGTTATAATGATAGACAGCATTAACTCATTAGTTAGGGCACAGTGAGTGCCCTAATGGAAGCTGACCATTTACATTCGTGCAAGGTTAACAGTAGCCAACGTGCATTGAGAGAAAGAGGGAGCTTTTGTCAGAGGCAGAATGAATGAGACCCTTCTTGGGTTACAAATAAAGACAGCAAGCAGCAGCTTGGTGTACATTCACCTAGATCATGAGGCTACCTTAAGACCAGATCTCCTGGAGAGGTGATTAAAGAGAGAACTACCACTGTCATCCTTCTTCCTTACCCAGGCGCATTAACATCCTTCCAGGGCAATTCCTCAGGCTATCTATAAATAAAGACTATGAAAGTTTTGGCCAGATCTTTCTCATAGGTGGAAGCAGCTCAAGTTAACCCTGTTGTGGTTTGTTTATTCTCCCTCTCTTTCTGTTTCTCACTCAGTAGCTGACTCATCATATGACCTTGAACAGAGGCTTTTGTTCTAAACTCAATACTTGAAGCATGAGGCTAAGAATATAGACCCACTCCCAGGCTGCTCAGGTGGACTAGATAATTTCTGCTTTCCCAGTGTGAAGGATTTTCTAGTGAGTCCCGTGGGGCTGAGGATCCCCTGAGGTGATGTGACAGGGGGCAGGCCCATCATGCCCACAGTCTGTGTCTGCTGTCCCCATCTGAGTCTAGGCTGACTGCCAAGTGCTATTTTGGAAATGGCTCAAGTCGTCCGTCTTTTGAAGGTCATGGACGTTCTGCTCCATGGGAATGTATGTGGCAGAGTAGACTGAGACAGACCTCAGTGTCACTACTAGAGCGTTAAGCAAAGTGACTACAGTGTACATTCATGGTCAACCCCAGTACCTGATACACAGTGGCTCCGAGATTATGGATAATATTCCCAGGGCAAGGCGCGTGAAAAACAGATCAGAATAGGTTCCACCTATGGTCCTAGAGGCTCTTTGCCATGCCAGACATTACGTATTAGTTGTTATATCTTGTGGCGGTCTGGGAATCTCAGAGTAGGGTCTGAGGCAGTCAAGGCAAGGGATACTGGCTGGTATGTGAGTATTTACCATTTTAACAACAGGTGTGTGCTTCTGGCCAAAGATTAGCCTTGCACTTTTTTATTGAATGAATGGATCAGATTATTTAGAATTCTTTCCATCATAGTTCAGTTCAGTGATGTCTGCTTGTGATATCCCTTCCTATATATACATCTTTTCAGTAGTGCAGTTGTTGGTTCAAGGGAGGTCTACTTCTAGAGCCTTTAACAGAAGGAGAAGGATGGGGATTAAGAGTAGGCTCATTTCAGAATAGTAAAAGGAAAAAAAAGTTTTTAGATGGCTCAGAAAAAAAATGAAATACCAATTTAGCAACCTTACTTTGCCTCAGGTGGATTCAGGTAAAAAAGAAAAAAGGCAGAAGTGCAAAAGACAAAGCAAAATCATGGGCAAAGTACACCGTCTGTTAGGAATGGACACCTGCCTATGCCTGGATTTTTGGCAACATTAATAGGTTATTTGTGAATTAAGCTGATTGCTTTCATTCCCTAAAGCAGCCAAGGCACTTCCTCTCTTTTATGTTAAGGGCAAAGAAGACAGCCATTTCTATTGTGTGATGTGAGGTGTGCGAAATGATGTCCTTGTCCCCAAGTACCATTCCCACTAGGCTGAAATGCTATCATTAGAAATTCATTCCTTGTTGGGGCACCTGGGTAGCTCAGTCAGTTGGGTGGCTGACTTTGGCTCAGGCCATTATCCCAGGGTCCTGGAATTGAGTCCCCCATTGTGCTCCTCACTCAGTGAGGAACCTGCTTTTCCCCTGCCTGCTGCTCTCCCTGCTTGTGCTTGCTCTCTCCCCCACTCTCTCTCTCTGTATCAAATAAATAAAATCTTAAAAAAAGAAAAAAAAAGAAATTCATTCCTTGTCAACCAGTCTCCTGTAATTAGAAGGGGCAAGAATTTAACTCATTATCAGCCATGACTGCTTTAGCACATAACAACTCATTAGGCCCCAAGTGTCTCTTTGGAAGGTAGGCGACAGAGGTCTCAGAGGAAGGACTCAGGATAGAACTTTGGGATGGGAGGGAGGAGGGACAGAAAGTACTTGAGACTATGGAAGCATGGTGAACAACCTGGACTGAGTAGGCCATGTGGAGCCCTAAGCTGCCAGGAAGAAGTGGGTCCCAATGGTAGAGGTGTGGGGAGACTGAGGTATGGAAGAGGAAGGAGAAGGAAATCAGACAACTTTGCTCCATTTGCTCAGACCACTCAGGTAAGTTCACTTGCAACAAGTGATCTGATATCACAGCATTCTTCGCCCAGAAAAGTCTCATTATTAGACAGCAATGTTCATTTGGAATCAGCATCACTAGATGCTTTCTTAGATACTCTGGAACTCAGAATTCTGTACTATATACTTTTATTCTGAAAACTCAGCTGTAACTCAGGACTCAGACTATTGAGTCCTCAACAGTACAGAGACTCTAATAAAATGGGTAACCTAAATGCCAGGTGTTTATCTTCCTTCCAGCAAAGCCCACCCCTCCCCCACTCTCACTCCCAGTTGTCAGCCACACAAGTTGATGCCATGGGCAGGCCTTCCAGGTTCTACATTGTCTTATTTAGAGGCTTGGATTTCAAAACTTCTAAGAAGACATTTTTTTGTTACACTGTGGATTGCTTTAAAAATTTCCTTATAGGGGTGCCTGGGTGGCTCAGTTGCTTAAACACCAGACTCCTGATTTTGGTTCAGGTCATGATCTCAGGGTCATGAGATTGAGGACTGCATTGGGCTCCACGCTCAGCAAGCAGTCTGCTTGAGATTCTCTCTCTACCTCTCCCTATGCTGCCTGCTGTGTGTGTGCACTCTCTCTCTCTCTCAAATAAATAAATCTTTAAAAACATTTTTCTTTCTCACAATTTGATAATAGAACAAATTCTAACTTCTGTATTTGCTTTCCCCCCCTAAGCAATGATATCACAAATTAGCAGTTTGCAATCTGTTGGAAATAGCTCAGATGAAGTTCTTGTATTTTGCGGCCCGTATAAGGAGGTATCTTGATATTGGGCTCTTATTTGGTTTAGGCTTTTGACCAGGTGGATATCTGTTGGGCTGGCTTATGCTTAAACAAGGAGGTAGGTGGGCATTCTTTCATGTGGAATTAAAGGTGGGGATCTCTCTGCTTGAGGCCCCCACTTCACTGGAAATCCTTTCCTACGTATACACTTTGGAGTGAAGATATTCTGTTGCCAAGAGATAGCTGTTTTGTTACCAATACATGACCCTGTTGGGGACCATACTAATGCATGAACAGTCATTGGTGCATTGGCCTAAATCAGTTATCATGAAGTGATTGGTCAGAGCAGTGCTGAGGGAACAAGACACTGCTTTGAGAGACAGTGGGATCCTGGGGAAGGTCCAAGGAATGTGGGTCTGCTGGGGCATGGAGAGACCTGAGGGTGGTAGGAAATGCCTGGTCAGCTGGCATTGGCATGGGGGGCTTGGATGCTTTAAAAAGGGAGACGATGTGTAAAGTGTGATAGGAACATGCCAAAGACAAATCTGACCTGCTCTCTTCTTTTGCTGATGCTGAAGACAGGTATTTTTACCTTTATGTTACTTCTTTCTTTCAACCTCTCCTCCATTATCAGGGTGTTCCAGGTTCTTACACAGCCTTTTCCTTGGCTGCCTGATGACAGGCTTGGCTCTGGGGACTGGCTGGGCTTCCTCAATTCTCCTGACTCATCCTGCAGACTCATTGTCCTCTCTAGCGACCTTCTGTGGGCCCTGAGCTCATGGCCTTGACTTTGCTGGCTCAGGGAGGTCTCTGATGAGGGGGAGTTTGCAGCTGACCTATGCTGTGGTTTTGTTGGCTTTGCAAGATCTGAACACTGTTTGTTCTGCTGGGTGCGGGGGGAGGCACTGCGGAAATGTCCATGGTTCCTGTCACACCTATTGCCCTTTAGCAGTATCAGATAGTCCTGAAAACTATTTGAGGACTTGGATGTTAGGAATGAGGCACAACTGTTCAGTGGATTCTAGGCGAATAGCTGAGACTAGACCACAGGTTTAAACCTCACTTAACTATGTAAGCCGTCTCAAAGGAAATCCCAAGTATCCAGATATGGCTCTTCAGATACAGTTTCTCAAGGTAGTCTCTTCCTACAGACCTTTCTGGAAGAAAATCAAGGGCAAAAAGATGTTTGCTTAATTTAATCCCTTGCCCCATCACTCATTTTCCTATTTAGGAACGACACCTGTAGTATTCTTAGGGGCTTCTTTAATCAGGGTATGTCTTCCCGTCAGCGGTGGGGGAAGGGCTCGGCATTGGGTTAAGTGGAAGGTGTAAGAGATTCTGGCCCAGTGCCCACCTCATCCTTTAGTCTTGCCTCTCAACCACTGCTGCCCCTCCCCTCCATCTCTGAGAGGTGCCAACCTTGTCACTCCTGAAAGCCCTGCTAGGTATGGGAGAGGTGCAAGTGAAGAGGGACGTGGCAGGGCTGCCTGTCGTTTGTTCCACTGACCAAAGAAGCTTAAGGCCCAGATGGGAGCATTAGTAGGAAATACTCTATGGAAGCATCACGGGAACCTCACCTCTCTCTCACAGACAAAGCCTGAAGAATTGCTAAAGGGAGGAAGAACTGTTAAGAAAGTCGAATTCCAATTAGTTTGACCACTGATTGCCATGCAACACCGGTGAAATCAATGTTCAAAAAAAAAAAAACAAAAAAAAACTAGTGGCAAAAATCTCCAATTCTCTTGACAGATTGCAGAGGATCTAAGCTTTTCAATCTTCGAGAAAAATGAACAGGAATCTGAGAAGAGAATGATGTGAGTGGATGTGGTATTTATCTGTGTGCTTGGTGCTAACTCTTCGACTACATTCAGGTACTCTAAAGTTTGACCTTCATCAGTATTTTTCCTCTTAAAGGGCAGGGGTCACCTCTGCTTTATTGGCTTCATCCTGTATGTAGTATGACACTAGACTCAAAGCGCACTGCAGCCTGTGACTGGGCTTGTGCTGGCTGTTGGAATGGAGCCCTGGAACTGCAGCCCTGGGTTAGGTCAGTGCTTGGCTCTTCTGGGTAGATCACAATGACATAGGGTGTCCTTGGACTCTCTGATTTTACTTGGCCATAATGCGCTTTGCATTAGTTTGGTTTGCCTCTATGACCAGCTGCACTCCTTGCTCTGGTCCCCACTTAAAGAGTTCCCATTTTATGCCACAATAGGCACACAGGGTATTTTCACTACTCTGCCATGAGCAACTTAAGTGCAGGACTTGTCTGTTTATCTCTGTATACGCCAGCGCAAGTTGACTCCTAGTTAACTGGACGGAATTGAATGATTCCATCAGTATCTTGCATTTGACATTGTACCACCGACATTGGGGTTCACTAAAGAAAACTACCTTTGGAAAAGCGTAGCTCCTCCAAAACCAAACAGCAAAATTTCCTGTCCCTTCCCACAAACTCCTCCCTCTTGCAATTAAGCTGACCTCATGGTGCTATACCAGAGGAGGAGGGGAACAAGAAAAGAGGAGAAAAGAACTAACATTTTTAAGCTTCCTGTTTGTAACAGAAAATTTCTATGTACATACCTCCTGTTTAGTTCTCACAGTGGTGCTCTGAGGTAGAGATAACTTCTCATTTTACAGATGAGGAAACAGAGAGGTAAAGCAACTGTCCTAAAACTCTACAGCTTAGCAAGTGGTAGAACAGATCTGCCCACCTATGTTCTCCCATTGTACCCTGAAGTGGCCGTAGAGCTTTGGAGAATATTTAGTTGGGCTTGTTCTGTGCACCATTTATGGATCCCAGTTACTTAAGGAGAAGGCGTTTCCCCTGTGAACAGTCCTGTTTTCTTTCAACTGGTCAGGTGGTGAAATTTCAAGCATCAAAATATACTCATGTCATATTTTCCATCTTTGGAATTTTTAATTTTCAGTCAACCTTGCCAATGTAGCTAGAAAGATTTCCCTCACCTTTGGAGCAGCTATGGATTCTTCTGGTATGGGCTAAAGCATTGTATCTTAAGAGTTACCTAAGAAAGCAAATTCCTTCCTAACTAACCCCTGCCCCACAGAGATGGATTCCATAGATCTGAGGTGATGACAGTTTGATGCCACTAACAACATTTTGAAAAACACTGGTGCAGAGCAGCATGTTCTCAAAGTGTACATCTGGAGATTTTCCTCATAAAAGGGGGCATATGATCAAGTAGGTTTTGGTAACTCTGAGTTAAGAAAAAGAAATTGATTTCATTCCTGCAAGTTCTTCTTGGGGCTCTTAATAGGTTCATTGCCTTGTGAATGTTCCAGAGGAGATTACAGACAGTAGGCAAAATTATCTCATGATGGAACCTTTTAATCCAGTATTTTAGGTCTTGAAATAGTGCCTGGTACACAGTAAGCACCCAATTAGTTGCTATTCATTACTGAGACTTCTATTCTTGCTTTAGACTTAACCCAGAACAGAAATATAGTTCAACTTCATTATTTAGGGCTGAGCTGACATTAAGATCAGTCTTAATTAGGGTAAAGTCTAAGTTACACAATGTTCTTAGGTGAACATTGAACTTTATATAGGGACCTTCAAAAGGCTAAAGGAAAGCTACTAAGGTATTTCGCATAGACATGTTCCAGCCCCTGTGTTCTGCTATAAGGACTAGGTGGACAGATGTCAACTAACCTTAATCTTCTTTCTGCCAACAATTGTTCCTAAAGTACCTTTAAAGCTTACATGAAGTGGTTTGTTAATATTAATTCAAGGGAGCCCTTCCCTCTTTGTATGGGGTGAAAAGAAATTCAGTTCATCTGTGTCTGAGCATCCCAAATTCAGAAATAGTAAGGCCTGAGAGAGGAGCATTTTATTGCTTTTTACAGTAATTCACAAACTTTACTGTATTTCCTAAGTGATATGAGACATTTGTTAAAATGCACATTCATAGGTCCAGCTCTCAAGAGTTGGGCTTTGGTATCTGGATTTTTAGTAAGCACTGCAAGGGGTTCCTCTGAGAAATACTGATGGAGTGTTTCTGTTTGGAGAGGCTGTTAAATCTGTCAGGCCACTAAGAGTAGAGGGCCTGGCTTCTTGTACTAAAGTGTACATGTAATGGCAAGAAGGAGTTAACTCATCATCTCAGAGAAAGCAATCTTGCCACAAATGGAGAAGTTTAGATGATTTGGACTTTTAGTGTTATTTTCTCTCCATTTGTCCTGAGATAATTCTGGAGAGTGGTTTCAACCAGTTCTCATTCATTGCTCTGAAAGCTAAAAGTGAGCAGAATGCTATAACCCTGTATTCCATAGGATAAAAAGCTCTGTGTACAGGAGAGATGGAGAATTTACTGTTGTCACTGGCTTTAGGATTGGCTTTTGTGACTAAGGTTTTAGATCCAAGGAAACAGAATATGGGATTCATTATTAAACTGTGGTTTGTCTCCTTCGCGGGTTTGATTTTTTACTTTATAGTAGAAAGATCATGACCTTTAGGGTCAAACCTATCTAAATTAACATCCCAGTTTTGCTG
Source organism: Lontra canadensis (assembly GCF_010015895.1). NCBI lineage: Eukaryota > Metazoa > Chordata > Mammalia > Carnivora > Mustelidae > Lontra > Lontra canadensis. The sequence goes on along the minus strand of NW_022631075.1, from coordinate 2,889,553 downwards.
TCTTCTGTGGTGTAACCTTGGGGGAAATTCCTTAACTTCTTTGATCTTCTCTTCCCTTTATCTGTGAAGTGTGCTTAAAAATAACAATCTCATAAGGTTGATGGGAGTATTAAATGAGGCAACTTATGTAAAGCACTTGGCCCAGTTCCTGGCACATGGTAGATGCTCACTAAATATTAATGCTCCTTCACAGGAAACAACTAATACAATTCTGAACATGTTTCTCTACCCAGGTCATTTGTCTGAGCAAATGGTCCTTTGTCTGGAGACACCTCCATTTCTCTAGGCTTCAGTTTCCTTGTTGGTAAAACGGGGCTAGCAAAGATACCTATGGCATAGGTCCATTATATGGATTTAAATGACATAATACACATGAAAGCATTTAGCAAACATCTGGCACAGCATGAGAGGTGAATGTTTATAGGTAGTATTACTGTTTTATTATTATTCCTCATTCTCTCTTTGGCACTGCAAAAACTCTGCATACTAATAGAACAAATGGTGTGTTGTTGCTTTGGATGGAAGATTGTCAGGATGATTTCTTATTTTTATAAAACGTTATAAGTAATTATTAATTTGTGCTAGAAACCTAAATATAACTTTTGGCACTTAACAGCAAACTCTTTGTTACTGGCACCATACCACCTGGAGCTGTTGACAAATTAATTGGCATTTTGTCGAATGTCTTTAAGCCTGAAGTTATGACAATGCAACACAGTGAAAATGACCTCTCAGGGTAATATCTTAAAGGCCCAAAAGATAATGATGTTTCTAGAGAAGTAAACATCCTGTGTTTCAAAATGAGATATCACATTATTCCTTGTAAGAGCAGAGTATTGGGATTTCTCATTTGCGTTTGCAATCTCAAGGTAGACTTTTTTTTTGCTTTTTATATAAAAATTCTGGCAATGTTTACTCACTTTAAAAATAATCTCCATTGTTTCTTTTTCCCAGAGACCCTAGGATCAGTTGTTTTACCTAGAACAGACTTCCGCGGGGCCGTCATTCCTAAAATGGTAACTTTCACTACATGAAGTCCTCCCCGGCAGCCCTGAATCATCAAGAGGAGATAACTTTATGTACAGTGTATTATTATTCATGAGTAAATTTTATTTTCTTCTAATTCTTAAAAGTTGGTAAACCTTACATGGAGGGTTTAGCGGTTCTCTAGTAACTTGAATACTCGAGCCTATTAATTTGAGTGTTCCAGTCCCTGACAACACTGGATAACAAAACTATATGACATAATAAAAATCAGCCCACCAAGCAGATTTCTGAACACTAAAGTGGTATGTGGTGTTTGTGTGAGAGACAGACAAGAGGAGGGATGGGGAGAAGAAGAAGGAAGAGCTAGAGAAGTAATGGTGGCAGCCAGCTGTTGTCCTGTTGTATGTAAATGAAGAGTTTTTGAATTTTTGACAGAGATTTGGGAGCCTGTTGACTCAGACACTAACTCTTAGAGCTTTGGGCGAGTCACTGAATTTCTCCTGTGAGAGGAGGGTGATAGTATATCATACCTTGATGAGACATGTTTATGTTCCATGGATCAAGAGAACTCCTTTGTGTGCAAGGTCTTTCAGATTCAGATATTCTTTGGTGGTAAGCAAAAATACAAAACCTCAGGTGCTTTTTTTATGTGGCTTGCTTTGGGAGCAGGATAAGGATCCTCACTCTTGACTGGCTTCCTTCACAGGGACAGGTATTTTCTACCTTGTACACTCATTTCCTTCTTTTCACCTTCTTACTACAAACTTATATTTATTGTGTGCCCCTTGGATGCAGGCATTGCATCACTTCTTTTTCACTGTGGAAAGGGAAACTTATTCATTCATTCATTCATTCATTCATTGAGACAGAGGGAGAGCACACACACGCATGGGCAAGTGAGTTTGGGTCGGGGAGGGATAGAGGGACAGTAAGAGCAAGAATCTCAAGTAGACTCCACACCCATTGTGGAGGGCAGTATGGGGCTCAGGCTCAAGACACTGAGTTCATGACCTGGCAGAAATGAAGAGCTGGACACATAACTGACTGAGCCACCCTGGTGCCCCCGGAAAAGGAAAGTTCTTAGTCAAAGGATTTGAGGAGATGGCTTTTAAGGTATGGATTGTTAGTCTTTTGCCCGGGGTCTCAGGCAACTCTCTTGAAGGTGTCCTGTATAGTACTTGAGATGTGTGTGAAGGAAAAAATATCAGTAGAAATTGTATTGTACTATTAGGTCCTCTTGAATGTCTTCCAGTGATGTTACATGGAGACTCACAAGGTGTAATACACCCCACAGTCTACTTCTGTATAAAGCATGAATTCAGTATTAAACTGTTATGTATAATTTGTAGCTCTTTGTTGTTGATGTTGTGGAATTCTTTTTTTTAAATTTTATTTATTTATTTGACAGAGAGAGAGAGATCACAAGGAGGCAGAGAAGCAGGCAGAGAGAGAGGGGAAAACAGGCTCCTCACTGAGCAGAGAGCCCGATGCAGGGCTCCTTCCCAGGACCCTGAGATCATAACTGGAGCCAAAGGCAGAGGCTCACATTGGGGAATTTTTATGGTTGATCATAATGCCTTCACTTGGCTGAAAAATTATTTAATTTTCTAGATATCCAAATTAAATGGAACCAGGTAAATGATGTCAGGCCTGTATACATTTCTGAAAGACTAATTATTAAGCATGAGCAACAGGATATTGTCTAGAATGTACCCTGCATCTATTTTCAAGAAAGGCACAGTGTAGTATCCAAGCATGTCAAACATATGTATTCTCAGATAAAGCAGAAAGCAAACACAGATTAAATATATATAAATCAGCAAAGGCCCAGCTTTATGAAGTTTTACATGCATATCAATTGTTGGAACACTAAAATAGACAGAAGTAGCTACAAAACCTTCAGTATTAAAAACATCATAACATGTTGAAGTCAAATAAAGGATCTTGGTTATCTCTCCTTGACTCTGAGAGCCACAGAATGTTAAATTTGAAAGAAACCTCAAATATCATCCTGTTTACACCCCTCATTTTACTGATGAAGAAACTCAAGCCCAAAAGGGAGAGGTGAGTCTCCTGATGCCACAGAGGGAATAGGTAAAAATCATAGAAAAATCCAGAACGTGCAGTGTCATAAAAGCTAAGGAGAGAACTTTAAGAGTGGGTAAAACCAGTGTGTCATCACAAAGAGGTTGAGGATGAACAATTGGAAAACTGCCCTTGGATTTAGCAAGAAGGAGATCACCGGTGAACTCAAAAGAGAAATATTGGTAGATTGGTGAGAATAGAAGCAGATTGTGGCATAGAAGATGGAGGCAATTCAGATAAGAATAATAGAGAAAGCAAAAGGAGGAAGATGGCCAAAAACATGACAGGGTGAAAGAATGATGTTATTTTTATATGGAGCATTGAGCATGTTTTGAAAAAGGTAGAAAATGAGCCCTAAGCCCCAAATTTACCATGTTTCTTTGATAAAAAATAATAAATTGTAGAGTTGATTAGCACCTCCAAACCAGCACTGCTTCCCAAAGCAAAGAACACAGTAAGATGCAAACCTGAACCCAACCACATTCAGGCAGAATTTAAGTGGTAGAGACCTGCCAGCCCCAAACTTCCTCTAATTATCTTTGACAAGAATATGGACTCAGTACCTTTCCCTAAACCTAAAACTTGTACTGAAACCACAACACTTCATTTGTTATTAACTCTCTTCTCCCATAGTAAGATTGAAATATACGTTGGGGAGATTTTATCATAATATTTATATTTTATCATAATAGACACCTGTTATGTCTACTCCTAGTTAGAGTTAATTAATTAGGAATTAATTAATTAATTAATTAGGAAAACCACTCAGAATTCCTGTGAACTGGGCTAAGTTGGACGGGCTTGAAAACATGGTCCCTCTCAAATTATGAACATAGAACTGATCTCTTTGTGGTTGTAAATCTTGATCAAGGTCTGGGTTGGTGTTTCAGTTGCTTATTAGTTGATATTCTGGCTGGTGCTTGAGTCAGATATTCAGCTAACTTCATGGATGGTTAAGGCAATTTGAAAGTATTACTGGTAGCTGCAGACATGTGCACCAACACCGTTTATATATGTGGGTACAGCAGAGGTGTAACCAAGCACAGACACATCAAAGGCCATTGATCTAGGGCAGCTCTGTGGATAAGGGACTGAAAGCATATTGAAATCAACTATGCAGCCATTATGGTTTTGCATGACAGTTGCATTTAATTCTCAACAAGATCCCTGTGTAATAGATGTTGTTATGCCCATATTACAGTCTGGAAAACTGAGACTCAGGTTAAGAGACTTCAAGATGGTAATAAAGAGCAGTTAAGTGGCAGAAGTGAGAGAGCAACCCAAGTCTGACTCCAAGTTGTCACACATCCTATTAGGCTCCCGTTATAGGTGCTTTACCCTCCCTTCCATTCCCATTCTATACAATTCTTCCCTGTCACTGAAGTCTGTTTCACTCTTTTCAGGAATTCTGTATCTCTGAGCTCTCTTTCCTATTAAAATCTACTTTCATGATAGGATCTGCTATGTGAGTCACGTGCATCATGATATGAATTTAGATAGTGCCACCTCTTCCAAAGGGATTTGTAGCTTATATATTTTCAGTGTAGAATGAAAATCTAGGACTTCTGTCAAAGGGGCTTCTGGCATCAGTGAACAGGCAGAAAGAGCTATTTGGGGGCGAGGGTCAGAGGACCCATCCCAGCACTGTGACTTCTAGCCAAGTAAGCAGGACCTCTTCAGCTTATATACGAAGCTGGCACTAATCCCATGTTTAGACTGGCTATGTTTGGACAAAGGGAAGCCTGGCCCTGGAGGGAGATGGGAAAAGATGACCTTTAAGGTCCTTTCCATCCCAGAGATTCAATAAGCCTATGATTCGATGACTCAGAAGGGTGAGCAATTATCCAGTGATATCAACTGGGAGAGACTAGACCAAAAAGAAATCTACTGTCTGACTCCAGTGGTCTGAGTTGGTGGCTCAGAAACACCCCAAAATAGCTCAAATCTTTGCTTCATTTGGTCAAATCATCCTCTGAGTATCCTTGTTCCTCTTAGGGAGAAACAACTTTCATTAAAAGTGGAGGGAGGGTAGCTAAAATCACGCAAGATTTAATGTTGGAAAAACTCTCAGAGCCTATTCACTCCAACCCTTTAGAAAGGGTCTGAGACCTAGAGAGATCATGGTCTGTTAGAGACAAAGCTGGAGCCTGAACCCAGGTTTCCTGGTTCCCAGCCCAGAGTTGTGTTTAACATACCCCACTGTCTGATAATATCCTTTTCCAAACTCATATTTTCATTCAGCCACTGGTAAGGCCAGAAAGATGTAACCACCAAAGTAAGGTTTAGCAAGGGAAACAACTCCTTCTCCACTGAATCCCTTCCCACTTGGGGCCTTTTCTTTTGAACAACTTGATACCCCAGTAAATCCCTAGGCTTGGGATACATATATCTAATTATAGAGAACCAGCTCTTACTGTTTGCTTTTCCAGTTGAACTGGCTCTAAGCAGCAGGAGAGAGTCTGGGTTTCGATGGTGTTTCATTTGTGTGGTGGCTCTGCCTGTAGGTCGAGAGGAGTGCTGAGCCCAAAGCAGCATGACCAGAGGGTGTGTCCCAGCAGAGTCCCTATCTGGAGTGGGTGGGGCCTCTGAGGCCTTACCTCCTTTTTGGCCTTCTCTTGTCTGTACTGTTGGGTGGACTGGTGGACACCACTGAGGTGACTGAGCTCATGACTAGCACCCCACCTCCCACCTGAAAATTCGGGCTTTTCTCCTGCCTGCCTGCTGTCTTGGCTTGATTTGTCTGCTTCAGCTTAGTCTTAATGGCAGTGACATGTGCAGACAGAACATGCACTTAGCAAGGAGCAAGCCCTGCTAAAGATCAAGCCCACAGTTCTAACCTGCACAGAAGTTTCAGCAAAGAAAACCTCCTACAGATCTGCAAGGAAACAATAGCTCACTTCCAAGGAGCTTAGGATGTGTGGCTTTTCCATCACAGTCTAGCACGGGCTTGGGGTTCAAAGCCTTGGGCAAGTTACTTAACCTCTCCATGCCTCAGCTTCCTCATCTGCCAAATGGACCTAAGTCAGAGGGCTGTTCTGATGATTGAAAGAGTAAATATATGTAAATCACTTAGGAGGATGCCTGGAACCATTGGAAGGCCCATTTTAGCTCTTCTCATTCCCAACACTATCCTGAGCAGTATCCACCAAAAGAGTCTTAGGGAGAACAAAGGTGTGTTCCTCCGCAGTTGTTTGAAACTGCCATTCTTTTGGCTTCTGGAATTTGGAGCCAATTAAAACACTGAGGTAATTTCCCCTCAACCAGTATGTTAACATCATAGCGATCCCTTCTTCTCTAAGCTCAAGCTGAAAATTTGTCTTGTGTCGATAATCTTGCAGACACATGCGTTTTCTCTGGAGAGGGGAGTGGTCCTGTCGCTGCAGCAGAAATGAATACTGTGCTGAGTGCAGAGGAAGTGAAGGGCCCTTGTAACTAAAGTAGCAAATTAGTGATGATCTTGCCAGCAGTTTTAAAACAAATGGATTGAAAGAGATTTCAATAACTACATGCCTAACTTGGAGCTGCACTCGAAGCATTTAGTAAACATGTCATTCCAGTATTGAAAACAGCATCTAATCAAAGCATGCTTATAATTAGACATCACATATAATATCTCTCAATATTAGGTTCCGCCAGGTAAGATGCCATTCCCTGGAACACTGAAATATGCTGTTTGTTCGGCCTTTGTTATTATTAAAAAGAACAGGTTGGGGGTACCAAGAGACACTCAGATCAATGAAAGTGCTTAATTTTAATTAGAGAGAGAGAGAAAATACACTTTGTATGGGTAGCCTGTACAGAGAACTTTGTGCCAGTAAAACCTGCCTCAAAAGGTATGACTCTATATTAATTTAAATCAGACAGACATTGGCACTGTGTTCTTTTATTTTTCATTAACATTTTGATTTAGAACAACAGATTGCTGCAGTGAGGGGACAAGAACGGCAGCCAGTGAGCCATCTGCCGAACATCTCACTGACGACTCCACTAGCAAAAGAAGCCAGTGACTCTGGAATGTATGCAAGAGGGACACACACCATTAGCTAAGTGACAGGATGAAAGATGGGAAACTTTGCCGGGTCAGAGGAGACAAAGATGGAGAAGGCAGAGCAGAGCTCATTCGGATTGGAACTTGAAAAGATCCGAGTAATGGCAGTAAGCCAATAGGGTGGCACTCCATGGTGGGTTTGCTTGAAGGGATTTTTTTTTTTTTTAATCACATGGGATACATTTTCCAGATCAGTGAAGATTTGCCCCCTTTCAACACACGCACTCTTGAGCCACTTGAGATGGAAATCTTTCTAAAATGAACCCCCCGTTCCCTGCCTTTTTAAACACAGTAGAGCACTAGCACGCCAAGGCAGGGCTGGGGGCCGTCTGCCTGGAGTGCCAACAAGAAGAGGGTGCATTGTACATATAGGATTTAAAGACAGTAATAAACTGTCTAAAAGTCTGCCTCCTACACCCACAGTGGACAAGCAATTCTAAATAATATCAGTGAAAAAAATACTCCTCCCAGCTGGGAAGGACCTCTCCCTATCACTCCTTTCCCATGGTAGAGCAATGCAATTAAATCAACACAATTCCATTTTCTATTGGAGGGTTCTGGGTCTTTCTCAGGATCTCCAGTCCTAGGACTGGCTATGTCATCTGTGAGGATATTTGGCCTCTCAGGCCTTTTTGTCCCTGCACTAAATAGCCCCAGACTGCTGTAACTTTATAGCTGCTGATTCTGCAGTCTGTCGCCTCACTGTCAACTGTCACATTTCAGTATGCCTGCTTCTAGGAGCACCCCGTTTCTAATATGCTATCTTCAGTAACCTAGGAAGAATTGAACATTGCCAGCTTCACAGTGAGAGAAGAGATAGAAGGCTATGAAAATAGAAAATTAAAAGCACAGTAATCTGTATCTTCTGCATAATAGGGCATGGAGGTGTGGGATGCATTGTAGAAAGTTTTTCTTCAAAAATGGCTAAAATAAAAATAGCACTCTCCCACTGCTGAGAGATGTGTGCTTCAGTTATCTGGAAAATTAGCTTACGTGAAACCACTCCTTGACACATACTGGGAATGACACATTAAGTTCTCTGAGCCTCAGTTTCTTTAGCCATGAAATGGGTATTGCCTTGCCTCCCTTACTGTGAAGTGGGTATTACACCAAACTTCATCCATGCATGCTTCTGGTAAAAGTGCCCCCAGTTAGCAGAGGTCACTGTCTCTCTTACTCTCCTTCACACTGGACCTGGCACATACCTTCAGGAATGATCTCTCCTTACATCCTTACCTGATCCATTAAACTGTGAAGGCACATTAATGTTTGTGCATGTATACCAATTAATTACTGGGGTCTTGCCTCCAAAGATGGAGGGCTTCTCATTCAGAAAAGGCTAAGAGGAGAAACTATCTTTCAGTAACCTGTGCAAGATGAGCTATGGGGACCCAAAGTGAAAGTGGACATTCCGGTCAACTGGATTTGCCAAGAGAAGCTGAGTCTCCATGCTAGCTCTTTTCATTCCCCCCACAACCCCAAACACACACCCATGCAGCAGAACACAGAGCTTGTGGAGTAAAGTAATGATCTTTTACTAACCTTTCTTGCAATTTCATCAACTTTGATGCCATTCCAGCTCAGCTTCGTCTTGTTATTTTTATCTCCAAAAGGCACTTTCTCCTGTCTCAAGAGTGAGTTTGGGCTCAACCTGCCAACTTCCAGCTGAGCACACTGAAGCTGAGCCTCTCTCTTTGCCCCTCATGTCTCCACTGCTCACTCAGTGAGAACCCAACAAGGGAGGAGCTAGGGACGACTGCAGGGGCCCTGTTCTCACCACACAGTTTAACTTCATGCCCTCAACAGGTAGCGGACATATTGGTCAGAACTATGACTGGATGAGCCATGTCAAGGCATTATCTTTTGGATCCTGCCTCTCTGTCAGCCTCCCTATAGGATCCCCACAGGCTGGGCTGGCTCCACAGGGGAGTGAAAGTAGCATCCAACCAAGCAGTGTGATTTAGAGAGTAACCCAAATGCCACCAGAAATAACTCTCTTCTTGGCTTCTGTAGTTTCCAGACTGAATTGTGAATATGCTCTTATTGGGGTCAAAATGAAGTTGAATGACTCGCCACTCTTAAAAATGACTGTCTTGATCATTAGCTCAATATTGATTGATTTAGCTGTTCTGATTTTTAGCTCAATTCTGTTTAGTGAAGAGTAGAGAAGTATGCCCACTGGTGGCAGCATTTACTGTGTGCCAGGCATTACATTGAGCGTTTGATGTGAATTCTCCCAATCAGTCCTCATTGTCACTCTAGAAGGGAGGCTGGTTTGTGACTGTCCTTTCACAGAAGCAAATGGAGATACAGAGTGTTTAGGTAACGTGCTGAAGGTCACACAGCTGGAAGTGGCAGGCTCTGTGTTCTAACCCAGGTCAGCTCAACCTTTAGGGTCCACACAATGCTGCCTCTAATATTTGGAGTCCAAACTTGCCTACTGCACTAAACAAAGCCAACCTCCATAGAGAACCAGTTCTATCTCCATATAAGACAGCAGGGGATTTGGGGGAGTAGAGGAACAGGCCATGAAATATAAATTCTGCTGTGGAAGCAGATCTTGAATGGGACGTCTTGGTGGAGTCTGGGACATCCTCTGAGCATAATGAAGGGCCTGAACTCCTGAGCAAGAGAAGACAAAGAAAGGTACAAAGAATTCCCAAACTCTCCAAGGGAACTTTCTGATATCATTTGAACAGATTTGAAGCTAGAAAGGACCTTTGGGGTCACTTGGTCTATTTTACAAATGGGAAAAGGGGAGGCATGGAGAAGGACAGTCATATGGCTAGTTTACAGTGGCATGGCAAGGGCAAGGTTGTATCTTCCATAACGTATCACCTCCCTTATAAATGTGTAAGAACAGAACTCCAAACAAACCAGAGACTTCAGCAACTCAGTTTGAGCCAACCACCTCTAAATAGACCATCTTTTTTTTTTTTTTTTGGCTAAAGTGGAACACATGATCACAGTCCTAAGACATGTCTTCAGGACTTATTCAGTGAGGCTGTCAGAGGACCCAGTTGTCCACACCAATTTTGAGCTCAGAGAGTAAAGATGTCCCCAAACAGCATGAATGGATTGAAACTTCTCTGACTGCATCAGAGACTTCTTAGCCAGCATCAGCTCTGGACAAAAGGTTCAGTATGTTTACTTCCCACTTGGAAAAGGAGGCTTGCCCCAAATTGGCTCCTTTTGAGCTTCCAGGGGGAGCCCCTCATTCGTTCTACAGGACAGGGCTTGGTAAACAAGGTCCTTTAACCTTTCTATCCATCTTGTTGATTTCAGATGATGGCCACTTCCTGCAGATGCAAGAGGGCTGATTTTGGCTTGCCCTCACTGCCTCATTTGAGGCAACCAGTGATCTCTGTAGCATGATAGAGAACATTCTAATGGGTTTTTCCTCCCCTCCCGCTAAGGCAGGGAGTCCCTCTCTGCAGGGGCCATGCAGAGGACAAGGTGACAGCAAGTCGCCTCTAGTAGCAAGGTCTCCTTCAGCGGAAGGAGGAAGGGGGCGCTTCAGAATTGGGGGCAGAGGGTGAACCTTGAGGGACTCTGTCCAGGCCACAGGGACAGCTGGGTAAGGCAGCCACAAGTCTGGAGCTAAGAATAGTGAGACCTCTTTCAGGTTCATCATATTGACACATTTCACACAACATTTCTTAACGGGCTGCCTTGTTGGAGAGCGTTTTTAGTCACCTTTGGAGTTTTCTATTGAAAAACCCCTTTCTTGTTTCTTTTTAAAATAACCTTCTGTTGGTGTTGAACTTGAAAAGGTTGTCAGATGGAAGAGTTTATGTGCTCTCATCTCAGCTAAAATAGTGTAAAGATGAAAGTATCCAACACATGTATTTACTGAGTACCTGGAGGGATATAATTCAGGGGCTGCAGTGATATCTGAGCTGCCATCAGTGATGCAGCTCTTGCTTGACATTGGCCATATGCATGCCAGGGCAAAATGAATGGACCTCCGGCCGTAATCAATTTACTTCATTCCAAGAATTGGCAATTGTATTTTCAAGCAACTGGCAATTTCATCTGCTTTACCAAGTTCTCCAGAAACACACAACCGACTGCAAAGATAAATATTAACAATCAAAGAAAGGCCATCTGCTGCAGCGGTCATTTCTGGGAACAACGGAAGTCCCTTGGGAATCTGGCCAAGTCTGAGGGCACACTCACCCCACCTGACTGAGACCCCCCCCATCATCTTCCTGCCCCTTTACTCTCCCTTCCCTGGAATGAGGTTGGCATTTTAAAAATATAGCAGAGCTCTGCTAGATATGGCTTGTCCTTGCAACAGAACTCCAATTAATCAGCTCTTACCTACATGGATTCCACAAATAACTACATCTTTTCCTCATCTCCTTTGAGAGAAAGGCCAATAAATAAAGAGCTGCAGTGATCTCTTTAGGACTCTGCTTGGGAAATCTGGAGACCTGAGTTCTAGTGTCAATTCTGTGACTGGCTCTGTGATCTCAAGCTCTCTCTTCTCTGCAACCTTTCTCTTCTGCATAACATTCAAATGTCAGGCTAGGTGATCTATAAAGTCCCACCTGTCTGTAATAGTCTATATTTCTAATAGCGGAGCTTTAGTTCTGGAAACCTCTCTCTAGGCTCAATATATTCCTCCTAGTCTACTGCACCTTCTGCATCTCTAGGCCTGACAACAATCCAATGTGACATCTGACTTACATACTTTGCAATCGTACTTTACTTCATGGTTTTCAAAACACTTTCACATTCATTCTATCATTTGATCTTCATAAACTCCCTGTAAGGTACCCAGGTCAGTAATTAGTATTCCCATTTTGTAGATGAAGAAACTATGACCTAGATAAGTAAACTGACTTTCTCAAGGCCATAGGGCTACCTAAGAGCAGAGACGGAACAAAGAACCAGGGCATTCTGACTCTGAGTCTGGTGCTTTAGTCCTTTGACAGATATAATATTCATAATTGTGACTAACATTTGTTGAATGCTTACTATATATCAGGTACTTTCTTTATATTTTCTTGTTTAATTTTTACCTCCACCTTAGGAGGTAGATACTATTTTCCCCACTTGTCAGACAGAAACCTGAGGCTTGGAGGGGTTAAGTGCTTCATCTGTGGCTGTACTACCAGAAAGTGATGGGTCCATGATTTGAGCCCAGACAGTCTGACTTCAGATCATAGTTACCATTGCTATATAGTCTGTCTTGAGCTATTTAACATGTACCTTAAGATAGGATGGAAGGTCAAGCTCTGGCCTTGGCTGCCTTATCTGGGGGAGGAATAATGATCACTCCAGAAAGGCCAAGGCAACTTATCAGTCAGCAAGTATTTATTAAGTATTTGCTGTGCATTCAGACCTGTGCTAGGATGGAGATATTTGAGGAGGCAAAGGCATAATTATAAACCTCAGTGAATTGGGAATCTGGCTAAATGCATAAAATTGGGTAATGGTTATATAAAATCATGGCATATATATGCCATAAAGTGACACTATATGACAGAGTAATTTATAGATATTAAAAACCCAAAATTTTTAGACAACATTTAAGGACTCTGGAAAAATGTTCCCTATATAATATAAAGTAAAAAGGCAGGATGCACATCTTTGCATATGATAAAACCCCAAAATTTGGGGCGATTTTTAACTCTACATGGATGGTTTTTCTTAGCTATATTTTTGAAGTGTGTGTGTGTGTTTTTTTTACAATGAGCATGCATTAATTTACCATTATGACTTCTATAATCATAACAAAATATCCCATGTTTTAAAAACCTAGTTGGGGTATTATGACATATACATAAAACAATTAAGAGAAAAAAGAAAGATACCAGCAAATGGGAACATAATAAAACTTGTGGTGTTGCTTTAGTACAACATTCTGCAGGTAAGGTTGCACACCGTGATAAGAAAGAGCCCACTCTGGGAATCCGGCCGTCTAAACCCTCAGCTTGCTTCTGCCGCTAGGGAGCTGCCATGTATCAACTCTGGCAAACCTCTGCCCCTTCCCTGTCCTCACTATTGTTATCCACAAAAGAGGTAGTTGGAGTAGAACTACTTGCTCTATCTCTAACTGGCCTTCAAAACTTTGTCTCATTCATGACTATAAATCAGAGGATGGTAAGATGACAGGTTAACATCGGAGGCACTAAATAGAAGACACCATTACGTGTGGCCCATGAAACTCATGCTTTCCTTCATTTCTAATTCACTAGCTGTGGATTTATTCTTCCTCTGTCACTTATAAAAGACAAGGCTGTCATTATTTTCATACATAACATCATGATGTCACAGTGGAAGTTAAAATAAAAGGGATTATGTTGGGAAGACAACATAGAGAAGTGCCAAGAAGAAGACCTGCACTATAATCTTTCTTTAGACATCCATTGGCTGTGTGACTCTGAGAAAATGACTTAGCCTCTCTGTTCCTCAATTTCCTCATCTGAGAGGGAAAATAGATCAGTGATCCCTTGAGGCCACATAGCAGTTGGGTTGGATAGGAAATGAGAAGAAGAGATGATACAGGCAGAGCAAGGGCACCCTGGGGTAGGAAGGGAAAAAAACCTGCTTTTGGTCATCACCCAGGTTTGGGCCTGCTGAAGACACCATGCTGGCAGATAAGCTCCAGAATACAAAGGAAGAGGAGGTAGGAAAAGGATTGCATGGCCCTGTGGTCCTCAGCAGGATCCTTTCTAGTGAGTCTGTGCTTGTGGAATTAGCTAGTTAACCTTTGCTCTGGGGAAAGAAGGAGGCTGAAATGCTGGAAAATCACATTAGCAAAATTTCTCTTTTAACCTTTTCCATATCTCCTTCTTTTGCTATTTTTGGTCTGACTTAGGCAAGCAACATCAAAAGAAGAAAATCCATCCACTCAAACTGATATACTCTCAACTTCCATCCACATATCACCCTTAATTAAAAGAACTCAGAAAAATCATAGCTAGGAGAGCTCAACTGGCACCACATTTTTCCTTGTCTAAGTGGAGATTCCAGAATCTACTTTTCCACTCTCCCACTCTCCACACATCAAAATAGACTTTACATTTGATGGAAAGTTGTTCTTTCCTTCAAGTGAGCAAGTACCAAGGTTATCATATTACTACCCATGCTACCTTTCCCCAAGCATATCTAGTTCAGATTAAAAAAAATCAGAAGGAAGCATGTCCTTTTAGACAATCCCACTGAACAGTGGCATGATTGAACCTAGTGGTGTGTATGTGTTGGCTTCTGGGGTCATCAAGTCAATTCCTTCTCCTTTGCTAGGCCCTAAAGCAAATCCCTTATGCTTGAGGCAGCATTGTGAGTACTCAAGTGACCCCATCTGGCTTGGTTTCAGCTACAGACTCACAGAGGGTACATACTTTTGTTTGGAGGGCTTGAGGGATGGCCAGAGATGGGAAGAATCTCTTCCGGTTTGGTTTTGACTAATTCTATTCCTCTCCTCCACTTACCAACTACCCCAGCACTCCATGTTAATGACAGTTACCATTTAGTGAATGCTTGCTATATGCCAGGAGTGACGTTACATATTTCAAATGGATGATCTGAGTCAATCTTCACAGTCACTTTATGAGTCAGTTACTATTATATTCATCTTCATTCTTCAGATGAGAAATCCGGGTTCAGAGAGGCTAGATCATTTGCCCCAGGTCACATGACTAGTAAAAGAGCCAAGATTCAAATGCAGGGTGTCTAATTTGGAGTCATCCTTTGTCCTCCAGTTGCTCCCAAACTAAGTAGGAGAAACAGCAGCTCCTGTCTCCAGAGAGTTAGGTGTAGGACCCAAGAACCAGCTGTGAGTGTACACAGAGCTTGGCAGCTCTGGGTCTCTCTGCCCAAGGGCAAGCTCAACTTTCCTCATTGTCTTTCAATCCTCACAGTCTCCAGATCTACAGGCAGCAGAGGGAAAAATGGGTGACAGGAAGAGTTGGGACTGACAGAAACCAGGAGGTCAAAGGACACTGTTAGGAATCCTTGCACAAAGTAGACTGAACTCTTGGAAGAGACTGTGATATTTACTCAACGGGTTGACTGGACTCAGAGATGTGCCAGAAGTGGGTCTCTACTGAGCCCTCATCATCTGGATGGCAAGAGCCTAAAAGGATTAGACTAAAAGGATTAGCAAATGCTCAGTATCACCAGGCAGTGGGAAGGACTAGGGAAATGAATGCAATGTGTGTGTGCCAGGGCACTGCCTGCTTTAGAAAAGAAAGGGCAGCACGGAGTGCCTGTCTTCTCAGTTCCCTGGGCTCTTGTCTCTGGGACCCATGGAGAAATCTCCCTCCCTAATGGGCCAGCGGCGTCCAAGGAAATGAAGGGGCTTCCTCCTGGAAGCTCTGGAGCATTTCCTTGGTGCTTTTCCTTGCATTCCTCAGCAAGCAGTCCCATGTCTAAGAGAAGCTCCAGGGCCTGGCTGAAGAGCCAGTCTCCTGGGAGCTTAGCCCAACTGTTTTCTTCTGAATCAACTATCAGAAAGACACATGGATGCCTCCTGAGCCTTTGGGAAGTCAGGGGGACTGCTTGTGTATTGTTTGCATAATGGCTTGTCACAAAAGAACAGAAAGGATGATTCATTTTTGTGATTGGAAGTAGTTGGACTTAGGGATTAAGAAGACCATTTATTTGGGAGAGAAGACTCAAGGTCTTCCCTTGAACCCGTAGTCCTTAGATGATACAGAAAATTGCATCTCTGAGTTCTTTGACCACACAGTGTATCTGAGTAGTTGACGTTCCCAAGAGACAAACTGGATGGGTGAATTTGGATGCATGGCTGAGGGATATAGAAGGTCATGGTGGTGGGCTGGTGATCTGAAAGGGTGCTGTGATGGTTTTCTTGGCAGGAAAAAAGAATCTTGAGCTCAGGGAAGAGATGAGAACTATAGAAAGTCTCAGAGGGCAGCTGTTCAGGAAGGAAATCTGGTCTCTAAAGTGACAAGAGATTTTACTTTTCAAATGAAATGAGGTTTCTGTTTTTAGGACAAAAAGCTCAGAGGATTTTAAACTAATGATTATGTTGATAATAATAATATCCAATATGTGCCAGGCACTATTCTCAGTGCTTTGTGTGGATCTGCAAATTGTCTCATTTTGAAATTCTCCACAACCCTATGAGGTGAAGACTATTATTATCCCCACTTTATAATTGGGAAATCTGAGGCACAATGAAGTTAAGTAAACTTGTCCCAAGCTCTCACAGCTCGTAAGCAGAAGAGGTAAGATGCGAGCCAGGATAAAGCACAACTGGCTAGAAGCCCTGTCCATTGGTTTCAAGGATTTAATTGTTTGCTCATGGTCTTGTAGAGCCAGAGAATACATCGATATAAAGAGAAGTTTCCAGATGTAGACAAAGAATTTGAGGGGCTTCGTTTTGGATGATCTTTCCTCAGTAAGAAATGAAGTGAGACTGTTACTAGAAGAGGAGGTGGTAGGGATTAGACAAGAGGGAATGGTAGAGGTCAAAAATGAAAGCCTCCTTAGAGATCATCCAGAAGAACTTTCCCATTTTAGCAAAGATAAAAACTTCAACAGGGAGAACGGAGTGACTTGCCGAGGTCATTCAGGTAGATCTCCTTATCAGGCTCCATGTTCACTTCACCACACCCCTACTCCCCCTACAGTTTATATTGCTTTCCAAGGCCATAAGAAACATGGTATTTCAAATGTTATATTTTCTGTAATTTACTTTATAAATCTTCGACATAAATTGTGTGGTATAGATGTGGGTTATTTAGTTTGAATCTACACCCTGGCGGGGGGTGGGGGGGCGGGTCCAATTTCCTTACTGGGAAATATACAGAGCAAGAGTGATTATCTAGCATTTAAAAATTTTGACCAAGAAGTGGTTGTACAAGCACTTCAGGTATCTTTATCTCTAATGAACACCAAAGGCTTTTAAAATTAACATTAAATTTCTCATTGGTGACCTCAGTAGTGTTCAATATATGTTGATTGGTTAGAAATATGGTAGAGGAGTTCCCAAACTAACAGAAAGAAGATATAAGGATCTAATAAGCTCTATAGTGTTATCCCTTAGAACTGGTACCCTAGGCTTAATTTGTAAATAGTCCTGTGGGCAGACACTAATGAGGATTCTTGGTTACCTGCCACTAGAATATTGTCTGCCCCAAGTGAACCTTCATGCAAGCTGCTGTTGGAGCACCTAAAAGGAAAGGCTGCTGGACTTGACTGAGCCTACAGAACAAGTTGTCCAATTATTTTTATGCTTGCTTGCTATTATTTTAATGAGAAACAGTATTTTGTCTGAGGCTTACTTTTCAATCTGATGGTGAGATTATGGGGAGAAGACCTATAGTCCTCACTTCAACAATGGCAAGCTACCGATATCCAAGAAAACATACCCAATCATTTGAATGATCACATTGGCTTAGGTCAGTTTACACAGCTCCACAAAACTTACTATACATCTCTATTTTGGGCCCAGGTCTAAAGTTAGTAAACCTCTGTCTTGGGGTATATGGGAAGCTCCCACCCTGGGTGAATATTGGCAGAGCCGTACTTGACCCAGTGGCCTCCCATTTGTGGACCTGGGATTTGCAATTACCAGAATCTAAGCAGTTTCCCCTACAGCAACCCCTGGTAGTACCTCTTCTGACCTGCTGAGCACTTGTTAATGACCCTGTGTCAGTGTTCTGCTCTTGCAGCATGCCTCATGCCTCGGCATCGCCGGGAAAAAGGTTAGTCATGGTTAGTTAACGATGAAAGTCCACTGGCTATACAATGTATGCACACAGGACCGTAAGTGTGTGCACCAAGGGGAGAAAGTTCTGGCATACTGAGGACCCTTGATGGCACACGAAGAGGAAGGTCAAATAGCTCTTTGGTGCAGAAGAAATTTTCTGATCTTCTCAGTACTTTTAACTACGAGTTAACAGAACCTCCCTCAACTAGTAACTTAGCTGCTAGAGGAAGGGGGATAGTGCAGTGCAGAGGACAGAGACTCACACCTTCCTCAAGGCCTGTTGTAGATATTTTGATCATCCCACAGTGGTTTTTAAAAAAATGGATTTGAGGTGTCTTCAGCTGAGGGGCTTGGATTCTCCAGATGGCCTCAGGCCCCACCACTCCACACCTGGCCCAACTGACATATTGGAGATTTCAACCCCACTTGAAATTGAGTCCAGGCTCTAGAGGCAGGAATATCTCAGCTAGAATCCTGGCCTTGCTAATCAGCCAGCTGTGTGACTTGGAGCTAGTTGCTTATATATGTTTTGAGCCACCTCTGATTCCTCTTTTGGAAAATGAAGATGAGAGTACCTCCTTTCTAGCAATGTTGGGCTGATTCCACGAGATAAGGCATTTAGAAGGCTTAGAGTCATGTCTTCCTCACAGTACGGGTTCAGTGAATGACGGTCAATATTATTTCAGCCTTTGTTGATAGCAAGGATGGCACCATATAAAGTAATGGCAGTGCATCTGTTTTTTGAACAAATGGGTTGGCATTTGCCATACCATCTAGTTTAGAGCATGGCTAAGGACCAATAATTAGCTAACAAGCAAAGAAGAGAACTCAAAAATAAAATCATTGCCTTGTCTCTATTTACCATTGCAAAGAGGAGTTTTACTTTGTTTACCTCAGAGACTGTGACTTGAGGCTAGTCTTTATTCTCTCAAGCCTTGGATTTCCAACCTGAGAGCCATTCACTAATGCTCACATGGGCCAAAACACCTCACTTGCTTACAGAAATCACATATGTGAAAGTGCCTGGTACAATGCCTGGAGCTTAGTGGGTGCTCAACAAATGTTCAAGCTGAATCCATAGATCTCTGTTTGCAGTATGAGGGCTAATTAAACTAGTGATTCCCAAAGTGAGTGTGCATTAGAATCTCCCATAGAGCTTGTTTAAAAAAAAAAGACATACCCTTTTATTTTCTGACTTAAGACATCTGGAGTGTGACCTAGGAAATCATACGTTTAACAAACATCTCTAGTGATTTTGATTGAAGCAGTCCAATTCAAGAAATACTGTTTTAAACTAACCAATAAATAGCTTTGGAGATAACAATGAAATATAAGAATATTTGCAACCCTGCAACAGTCTGGCTGACTGTAGATGTTGGCAGCCTTTCTACTTTAAATGTGTAAAGGTGTTCACCCACACAGAGACCCACAACCACATCCGTACAATTACTCCTGTGCATGCTGGGTCCTGTCCCTTCCTGTCTCCATTGTTGCTGGCAGCCTGATCCCTTTCTAGGCAGCTGCAAGAATGAGGCCCCTGCTGCAATAAGTAATTGGCAAGGTACATGAGCCAATCATGGATAATTGAAAGGGAACTGGTTTTGATTGCAATATTTTTAAAAAGGTTTAAAAAATCCTCACCATCCCTCATCACAAACTGGTTTTACTTCTGAAAATATCCCACAGTAATTGTGGGGAATCTAGAGGCTGAGATCATCTGTTGCAGCAAACAACCATGCATGGCAGAGAGGATACACTCACTACTACCAATATGGTGTGACTTGAAGGGTTAAAGGCAACTAAAATCTTAGTGAAGAAACCCCCAGAATTTATCTACAGAGAAAGTCAAATTTTGCCAAATAGCTGAGGGACTCTTCCTCATCCTCAAGAGTCTCCCAGTCCCCACTGACTGCCCACCATCCATTCAGTGTCCCCACTTTCTTAGGAAGGTGCCTTATTTGGGGGCACTTACCTGTCTTGGAAAACTCTTCTAAGGATTCTGCAAGGTAATAGGGGGTAACCTGGTCAAAGAATTCTGGTTGAAATCTTAATGGCTTACAGGGATATAACTCATTCACTTTCAGATGGTATCCTTGCTTTTTAGCACAGGCCTTGAAGTGCCATAACACAAATAAACACATTTGTGGAATTTCAGACTAATGGCAGACCACTGTAAAGGGGCAATATTTAGGGTAGTAGGGTGCCATTGGCAGTCCTCAAATGACACTGGGTAAGCTTCTAATGACTTTTCTGGAGCAGTCCTCAGCTCAGATATGTTTGAGAGTGACATTACTTCTCTTTCCTCCCCTCTACCTCACAACGTGTTCTTGGCACCAGCCTTGAAAATGGAGTGGATTTTTCAGGTTGTTAGGGAACCAGACAGAGTTTGAGTTGTGTTGTACCTCTTGATTCTCACCCTGTCTAAGGGAGGTCAAAAAGCTGAGGAGCAGATGCTACATGCCTCCTTCTGGCATGCGTTGACCCAGAGAAGCAAAGTGGAAAGGCAGTTGCTACTGCATGCCAACCTTAACTCTCTCGGGCAGGTTGTTTCTAAAAGGGACACTTCGGGGTATGGCAAGAAGCCAAGACTCTGTCATCTGGGCTCATGAGCTACCTCCTCTCTCAGCCTGCCTTCCAGTCTCTTCCAAATCCCTACAGAAAGCAAGTAGAAGCTCTCATCAGACATCTAATCATGCCACCTACAGACATGGCTGAACTGGGCACAGGGTTGCTGGGAATGTGATCGGGACATCCTTGAGTGAGAATGAGCCAAACGTGTCTCTTACAGAACCTTCTTCAGAAGGCACAGAGGTACAGATGGGTTAAGAACTTGTCTGGGAGCGTCTTTTTCTTTGGTAATCACGGTCTCCCTGCTCTGGACTCATTTTACTCAAAGCGGTTTGAGTACCAGCAGCATCGGCATCACCTTGGAGTTTGCTAGAGATGCAAATTCTTGGACACTACTGAAGGCCTACTGAATCAGGAACTTCATTTTCACAAGATTCCTGGGTGATTGGTGTGGCCATAAAATGTTGAAAGGTGCTGTTCTAGACTGAACTATGTGCCATAAGGTGAAGGGGTCCTTGCCAGCTCTGTTTCCTCTCCGTAGCCCTCCAGAGCTACCATTTAGTGTCTGTGAAGAGGGAATGCTGCCTTGTAATCCTTGCATTCTACATGCCAGCCCAGGGAAAGAACACTTTCGTACAAGACTTTTCAGCTTCCTCACCACCTTACTCCCCTCCTATGACCTCTGTCCCATGCTGGTGTATCTCCAGCCGATGCCCAATGGAGGCACCTTCCGATTCTACAACAGCATCTTCTTTTTTCCTTTTGGTAGTACATATGAAAAGTTTACACTTGTTTAGACCATTTAATTGAGGTATGGTTGACATATTAAAAAAACAGTCATGCGTATTTACCTCCTGCATAAAATGAATCCCTGGGAACTGTGGCTACTCCCCAAATTACCACAAACTTTGACCTGGTGAAGCTGCACTTGCCCTGTGCCTTAGGTGTACTTACACTGAACCTCCCATGCACAGGTAACTTTTTACTTTGGCCTGCTGATCTTTGCTGACCAGGGCCAGCTGATCTTTGCTTTGGGTAGAGCGAACAGCCACTCTGTGCATCATGTCCAGAAACACACCCACTTACGTATCTTTCCTTCCTTGAAACTGAGGCATTATGGTTCCCGCAGTCTCTGGTTTTAAAGCAAATATTCCCATTAGGTATACAAACTCCTTAATAGCCACTTTTGGCTAGATTCCTGTATTAGATAAAATGCTGTCACCCCTCAAGTAGAGTGCAGACCCTCAAGAGGATAGATCAAGAACAGGGATATTCTGACAGAGAAGAAGCAGAAAAGTCCAGAGCAGAGAACAGTACCTAGGTAAGTTTACTGTGGATAGAATACCAGAGAAGGGGCCACTCAGAGACAAGGAGAAGGCCGCGGGCTGGTCAGGCAGAGCCAGAGGAGGGAATTATGGCAAGAGAAGAAGTAGAAGTGTGAAAGAGGACACATTCTGCTTGTGTTCACCTTTTGCCAAGTACTGACCCTTTTTGGGGGGCTGCTGCCCTAGCTCAAGGCTCTTCCCACACACAGGCTGAGGCTATTTGTAGCTCTACGTCTGGAGCCCAGACATTTCCCAAGCAGGGAGGGAGTTCCTTTTGCGTCTGCACAACTCCCACACTCCTGCTGAAGAGCACCCATCGCCCCCACCTAGGGTTTTAATTGCACCCTCCTGCGGACATTTTATCTACTTAGACCCGAAGTATCAAAGCCAAAGGAACAAAGTCAAATGTGATTTCTTTTAACAGAGCAGGTAAGGTATGCAGATAATATTCCTGACCTGCAGAGAAGGTAGAAAGTTTTGTGAATGGTCCTTCAAATCTGTTTGCCGTCTCAATCTGAAGAGTTCAAAGCGAATCATCCTAATAAGCATGTTTACTCCCCCAAAGTTACAAATTCTCTCTTCTCAAATTCTGGCCCTCTCTGAAAATCCATGCTATTAATCCTTTAACCCACTGTATAAAAATGACAAATCTCTTATTTACAAAGGAAGACTAACAACAAAGCCTCTGGAGCCTTATTTATTTTCCAGTCTCTTAAAATCAAATCAGCCAATCATCTCTGACTACCCCCTCATAATAACATTTCAAAATAAATCCACCAGAAGCCCAAACAAGAGCATAAAAATCTCAACCAGTCCCCACTATTCTCATTCCATTTTAGGGAGTAGAGAAGAAAAGGCAGAATTACAGAAACCTCGGACAGAGGTCGAAGTGGGGGGGGGGTGGAAAACTAGTCTCATTTTAGGGGGAAAAAGTTAAAATTGCAGAGAGGAAGAAAAACCGTGGCTAATTTGGCTCTAAGCTTAGAAAGAGAACAATAGTTTTCTTTGTTCCTTTCCCTCAAACCCTTCCCTCCCTGTCCCCACTTAGCAGATCAACAAGAAGCTGCCTTCTAGGGGAGGCAGTACACTTTGCTAGAAGCTCACCTTTACAGCCTGCTGATTGCCATCTATTTTTATGGCCCAAATGAACAGCATCACCTTCCTCCCTCCTCTCCACATAAAAAATAGATTAAAAAAAACATAATAAACCTTGTGAGAAGGTGACTTAAGTCTTTGACTGGCACCACGGAGGCGACCTCTTCGTGCTTCAGTGGGCTAAGCCAGCTGGCCAGAGGGTCCAAGAAGTGAGCTAAGCCAGGGAGCTTATTGAAGACTGGCCAGCAGACAGAGGAGAGGGACAGCAGCAGAGGCACAAATATGGGGAGCTGGGGGTGGGAGGTGGAGCTGGAGCAGTCGACATTGGTTAGCAAGATGCAGATCCGCAGATCCGTTTGAGGGCAGGAGCAGTGACACTGCAGGTCTTCATTCTGGTCCAAAGACTGTGAAAAAGACCAACACGAAAACAAAACCAAACCCACCAAAGAACAGAGAAGCCGAGCAGGGGAGATGGTTCCTTCCCAAATGGACCTCAACTGTTAAATGGATCCTGGCAATTAGAATAATTAGATAATTAGACTGTGACTCTGTGGGCAAAGAGACGGAAACCTGTCTCAGCTCAGTACACTTGGTAGTGAAATGCGCTCAGTTATAAAAGGAGCGTGCTCTCGGCAGGTATACTTCACGGGGCTCGAAAAAAATTAATGGAATAAAAATGTGCAGCTGATGAGTTAGATTTAGGCAGCCAAAGGGATTTTGCCGGGGGCTACATTAGAGACTGTGCTCCTAAGTCCCACCATCACTACTGCGCCTCCATCAACAGATTTTTATTTAAGCCAACGCATTTAGAGCACAATTCCATGGTGAATAACCTTTAAGGTTACATTTGCCTTTTCCTTGCTTCTTGCAAACAGTGCGTAATCCACGAGCACATTTGTTGGCTGTAAAGGTGTACAACAGCAATTTTTGCAATGACAGTGCGGAGAGGGAATATGAGATCTGTGTGCTAATGAGCTGACACTGCAGAGGCTGGGGCGATGTAGTGTGGAGTGCACTACAAGTGCACAGCAGCAAGACACGGGAGGGGACTTCATGGGAACCCGAGGCGGCTCCCGAGGAACCAGAGCAGCAAAGCCTCGTAAATGAGACCCAGCCCTCCCACTTGTTTTCACAACCCCCAAAGCCCAAGGATGATCAGGTGGGTTTTTTCAAGAACGGACATAGAACTTAAAAACCTGTGTGTACATCTCTTTTTATACACACTAGTTGTGTGTGTGTGTGAACGCACGCATCCTGAAACTATAACATTCATATCATCCTCCTTTCTGGGGTCATCTGGCTAAACTGAAAAGTCAAACAGCAAGCTCCATTAATTCCTATGAAATGGGAACATGTGCTCCAAATCAGTTGAGTATCTTCGATAAACTTCAATTCACCTCTGAACTGAGATCCCAAATGATCCACGTTTCAAAGCCAAAGAGACTTTTTATTGGCCTCTTAAGACACAGAATGAAGTTGGAGTCTGTCTTAAGTAAACCTCTTGGGGGTTGTGCAGGAAAAAAAAATGGTTCCTGGTGAAGAGTCTTTAAATAACCTTCTGAATACACTGGGGGAGGGGGTGTGGAGCAAGGACACACACAGAAAGCATTACCCTTTGTTTATTCTTTAGGAGTTTATTTACCTGCATACCTAAGCCCTGGAAAGTGTGAGCTGGCCCAAGGACTGGGGATGCAGGGAATATCACTGGAAGAAATCAATTCTAGGGCTAGGATGGGCTGAAACTAGGAATTCTGAATGGAAACAGGGAAAAGTTTCTTTAATTTTTGCCTTTCTGTTCCATACTAAACTAGAGAGGGGAGGTGGGTGACCAGATTTGGACTTATAAGGGGTTTCCTCCGGTTCTCCCTAGGTCTCCAGGAAGGGGCAGGAGAGAAGATCCAGGGGTTTCTTCTCTGCACAATAGTGCAATCACTTGGAAGAATGGAACCAGGGATCACCCACTAGGCTTCAGTTCTGAACTAGTATTGCTATGCCAGCATCTGAGATATATGACCTCTATTTCTCTGGGAAAAAGAACAATTAAGGCGGGGGATGAGGGGAGTGTGGGTAGAATGAGCTACACCTCCAGGGCTCCCATAGAAACGCTTGTTTTCTGCATTCAGAGACTATCAGACTGTGGTTGGACTAGTCATCTTTCTCATGCTAAGCTTCTAAGCAGCAGCTGCCCGGAGACAGCTTTGGGATCTGGCCCCCATTCAATGATTGTGACATTCAGAGAGGAACTGTTTCAGGGACCAGAGAAGATGGTAGCTTTCTTCCTCTGTCTTCTGAGCTGTTAAGTCTGAGAGTGCAACAGGCAGCTGGGTACACATCGCTGGTTTCTGGATATTTCTCCTGTGTGTGTCTTTGTGTGTGTACATGTGTATTTGGTATAACTAAAAGCAAGGTCACTTTTTTGTTTTGTCTTTCTTGTTGCCTAGTGAGCCACACCCATTATCCTACATTTTCAAGCCCTCAGACATAACCTAGCCTTGTAAGCTTTTAAACACAAGTGCTGTGGATTGAGGGTATGGGAACTGATCAATTTCTTTTCCTTTCCCATGCTTGTTCCTTTATTGCCCTGTGAGGCTAAGACATTAAGGCAACTCAACACCAATATGAACGACTTACTGCCTCAATTGTTCTCAAGCCTGAGCTTTTCACAAGGCAAGGACCATTTACTTCTTACTACTTGGTAGGGTTCCGATGGCCCTCAGCAGGTGGGTGTCAATCCAATTTGACCACGGAAAAACAGGACCAAAGACCCTGGAAATCAGTCATTCCTAAGAAGTTAATTGGCATTCTTATCCCAGTTCTCATCAGTGGAAAGATACTAAAGTGAGTTGAAATAAATATTATTCATTATTATTAATAAATCCTGCTAGTTTTATGTATTTGGTTTTAAATCTGTTCTAATTGATACTTAGGAAGCTGCATTTGAGATTCAGCTTCTTGACAAGATCACAGTGCTGCAGGATTAAGAGTCAGATGTGTGTTGTAAGTGCTGTAGCGACAGGCTGGGATTACTGAAATAAGATGCAAAGTATAGACAGACATTTTGTAACTTTCACACTTAGCTGGAATTAATAAGTTCCTATTTTTGTCAATGTCGGAAAGCCAATGAATGTCAAATACAGAGTATCTCAGAACATGTTCATATAAGGATCTGTACCTTCAGCTAAAATTTTCTTAAACCTGCTAAAATGTCACATTTCTTGCAAAGTACTTCACCCCCATCCCCTTGACCTAAGCCTTCAAACCCAAGGAACCTGTGCCCTTGGTGACCCTTTCAAGAATTTTTGGAAGTCACATATCCTTTGAAGCAGAAGCATTGAAGAAAGTTATATACAAAGTTTACCCCAAAGAAACATAAATATCATTTCTCCTTTGAAGTAAAATTTAAAAACCCCAAATGCCAAACTACACCAGCCGTAAAATCAAAACATATTTATGCCATCATCAGCTTCATTGTTGTGAAAACTTTTAGTAAAATCAGCTTAGATGAAGAATTACCAGTCTTTCTCATAAAACATTCCGTTCAAGAAAAACCTGTGTCCAACAGATTATTGGTCATTTGGGTTCCCATGGTTTTGCTTCTCAAAACGTCCCCTTTCCAGAGGAACAATCACAGAGCACAAATAGGTATTTCAGAAATGGCTTTGGGGCTGATGAAATTCACCCTTTTTGATATTTAGGTTTTTTTGCTGCAAGCCTCCCCATCCCCCTCCACCTTTTGCTTTAAGAACTGTGTGGTCCTTAAGAAGTGGGGGGTGAACAATACTAGGAATAACAGAAATAGCTCCCCTAATAGTAACTCAAGCACCATCTTCTCCCTTCTCTTCAGTTTGCCAGGCATTCATCTCTTATAATGAGTTTGTAGTCTTATCAGTTCCCATCAGAGCTCTCTCAGTAAGAAAGGTGATATTATAGGACAGAAAGAGGCCAAGAAACCCAGTCTGATCTGTGCCTCAAGGTCACTTGTTTGCAGAATTTCTCGTATTTGGCTCCCATATATTTGGTGATTGTCAAATTCAGCTCATTCCTACAGCCAGGCATGAGCTTTAACAGTCAAGTAATGTACATCCTGAACTGACTCAATCAAGAGGTTTCTTTTTTTTTCATCCCATCTGAAGAAATTTCCCTGAACAACCATGCTGTTTTTTCTTTCTTTTTTTTTCCCCAGCCCAAAGAGGGGGTGTGGGGGGAGGGAACGCCAGTTTAGCAAGGAGGGAAATAAAACTTTTGCATCTAACATTATTCACAATAGAGTTTTGTGCACTGTCTTAAGTCCCTCAGCGGGAACCTACAGAGTTGATTAATGTCGCATGAAACCCAGATTGATGAGAGCCCCTGAAATGTCTCCAGCACACACGCAGACCCCAAGTCCCACAAGCAAAATTCAGGTGAGGTCCCGAAAGTCCCAAAGGGAGGAAAAGCAGATCTACTTACAAGCATTAGTCACAGAAAAACTATTGGAAGAATCCAAGTGATCTACGTGGTAATTCAAATGGAAGGGCTTCTCTGTGGTGTTCTGGTTGGTGTTGTATAACTGCACGGCAAAGCGGAAAGCGCTGTGCTCCTGCACCGTGTTTCTCATGAAAAGTCCACCTATAAGCAAAAGGAACCGACATTTGGTTCGTGTTCTCCCCCAGGACCGGGTAGTAATTGGGGAGCATTACAGATAGGGGACATATTTCAATGGCACCGCGGTGTGCGGTGATTATTGATTTTCAACCTGTGTGTCTTTCTAGACTCTTCCGAACTCAAATTTTGGCCAAGAGAAACCTGGTTTTCCTCTTCACTGAAGAGGAAGAGAAGAGGCCAGAGACAAGGGGGAAAGGCGAGAGGGGGAAGCGAGGCGGTTGCTTTGGGGTAGGACGATGGAAGCAAGCGCGGGACTTGGTTCTTTCTCAGGCAGTAGCTTCCTCCCCACTTCTTTTCCCCCTACTCCTCCCCCCACTCCCGTCTCCCCGACGCCCATCTCCACAAGCTGGTTCATCTTTTCCTGGTGCAAAGGGAAGGGTTGGGAAGAAAAACAATTCCATTCCCCCTGCTGCCCCATCTTATTCCCGGTAGCCATCCACCCCCCACGCCGGACACTACGGGGTTTGGTTCGGTAACGGCAACGATTCTAACTTCTCGACTTGTAAATACAAGACAGAAGCTGAGAGAACTCTCTCCCAGCGCCCGGGAGCCGGGCTCCAGACAGACACAGCGGCAATTCATGAATTCATGGTCTGCGTGACTTCGTCGCCTGCCCGCCGGCTCGCTCGCATGGCTCCCTATCTCACCCCCGCCTCCTACCCGGTCCGCCACCGACCCCGGCTGCCGCCCGGGTCTGGGGGATCCAGGGTGGGCTTCCAGCCCCCCCCCCCCAGCTCTAGCCGATCTCCGGCAGAGGGACACGCGGGACGGGACGCCCTGGCGCGGCCAGACAGTCGGCATCACCCTGGGACAACTTCCAGCCGCGGCACGCACGCCATGGCAAAGTCCAGAGCAGTGAGACGAAAACCCGCGACTCTTCGCCCCTTTGCAGCCTCCCGGCCTCCCGCATGCCTCCCCTGCTCCGCTCTAATCGGAAACCCCTGCAGCCCACCGCTCCCACCCCCCAGCCTCAGGAGACCTCTCTACTGTCCCCGCCGCTCCACAGACCAGCCGGCCCTCTGGGGCTCAGGTCCCCGCGGCTCCTGGCCGGTCCTCATCCCCGGTCCCCAACCCCGGTCCCCTCCCGAGGCCATGCAGGATGGGGAACCGCGGCCGCACCAGCCCCGCCGGGGCAGTGGTCTCGGGCTCAGGGGAGCCCGGCCCGACTGGCTGCTTCCTCACGCTTACCTATGCTGATGGTGTTGGGGAATCCTCCGTGAGAATGACCCAAAAGCCCCAGGACTAATAAGAAGACCGCCCGGAGCACGTTTTGCCCCATTTTCTTCTGCCTGGCCATGCTACGCCTAAAACGAAGCTGACAAGAGCATGGGCGCAACTCAGGAGTCGTCAAAATAATAATAGAAAAAGAAAAAGAATTCGCCGGCTCTTACACCCCCTCCCCTCAACTTGCTCTCGCTCACTCTTCCTTTCCACCCCACACTAGTCCTCCTCCTCCACCGCCTCCTCTCTCTCTCTCTCTCTCTCTCTCTCTCTCAATCTCTCTCTCCCTTCCTTGCTCCCTCTCCCGGCTCTCTCACACCCCCTCCCCGCCCCCCACCTCACTTCTGTCTTCACACCAATCTGGAAGGCGGGTTCATTGGCTGCAAGCTCCGTTCGCCAAAGCGATCTCTCTCCCTATCACTACGTGAGAGAGAATGAGAGAGAGAGAATAAAAACCTAAAACACCGAACAAAACAAAAAAGATGAAACACCGAGAAACAAAACAAACAAACCCCCAAAAGAAATAAAAGAGAGAGACAGAAAGAAATTATAAAGAAAATCCTAGACTTTTCTTCCCCCAGAAGATGGTGGGTCTAAAGAGGGGAAAAAAGAAGGAAAGAGCGAAAAGGCTCAGCGCCTGTGAATTGGGCTCTTCCAATTGGGCCGGTAGGGGGATATTGATCAAAGTTGATCTGACGTGGAATTAAAGCCGCACACCGCTTAGCTCCACTGCAAACTGCAGCCCCGGACTGCAAAGCTTCGGTGCTGGCGTTTGTCAACACCGGAGATGGGATCGATAGAAATACACTAGCCTTCACTTGGCTAGCCTTTCAAGCGACAACTGGCCCTTTAAAAAAAAAAAGAAAGAAAGAAAAAAAGAAAGAAAGAAAGAAAGAAAGAAAAGCTGCATTGCCTCTGCATTTGTGTGTCTATCTTATAGAAGGGGGGGTCTTGGGGGGGCGGTTAGCGGTTACTCGGGAGTCTTTGTAGAGACTCGAAGCAGTTCCCATCACAATGCGCCCGAAGATGCTGCGCATGCCTGGTCCCTGCCGCTCAGTTTTTACAGCAGAGATCCGAGGGCGAGTGAACGACCGGCCCCCCTACTTCCCCAAGGCTCTGGGAGGCCAGTACCTCCCCTTACCCAATTGCAGAGCCGGGCTTTTGGCGGCGGCGGGGAGAGGGCAGTGATGCGCAGTGTGGGGTTGACTGTTTTGGAGGGCGTAGAAAAGTATGTGCGTGGAAGTGGTAACTAAAAGGTTAATGGAAGGGACGCTCAGTCCCACCGACGGAGGAGAGAGGTGTGGGAATGTGCTGGGATAAGGGTGAGGATTGAAAGTTAAGGTTGGAGGAAACTCCCTAGATCCTTCGCTCCCTTTCTATAGCCTCTGGACAAAGCAGCCTGGGCCCCTGACTGATGACCCTAGAGGCTATCATTTATCCCCCAGTTCTTTTATTCCCTGTTCTAAGGAGAGGAAAGAACCTTCCAAGTCAGGCAGTGCAGCCTGGATCTCCGTTGGGGGAATGATACCTCCACAAGATCTTATGTTGGGCTTGTCCCTCCTGTCCCTAGCCCCTTTCTCCTGTGGTGGGAGGAAAGAAGCTTCCTTATCTCCCAAGTCTATCACTCCTACTCCAGCTACTCTGGGAGAGACAAATTTTATTCCTCTCCGTGCCAGCTACTCTCTTCATATCCTCTCATCCTGGTCTATTGGAAAAATGAATGTTGCTGCCAATGTACAGGAAACTGCTGTGGGTGGGGCAGGGGCTACTGGGCAGGGCCCCAACTGGTCCACCAGTTACTCCAGAACTTTGGATTTGGTGTAACACAGATTGGAGGCTGGAATAGAAAGTTTCCAAACCCTTGGACAACGGAAAAAAAATATGGTTCCAGGCTTTCCCCAACTTTATAACCATTCTGATAATGCAAAATCTCTTTTTATTCCACCAATTATGGAAATCTTTTATTTCCATTTGGATAGCCTGTGGCTAGCAATGAGGGAGAAACCTGGCTGTTACAGGAGACTGAATTTGCAAGTGGTTGAAGCTTTAGGGCAAAGGATGTAACAGAGACCAGATCGTCCACCCCTTGACAAGTGTGGAGAGTGACATGGCATGGTTAAGGAATATAGGCTTAGACGACAAGTTGAGGTTCAAGTCTATATTCTATTACATATAGGCAGTGTGTGACCTTGAACAACTTTCTTAATCTCAACTCCAATTTTCCCATCTGCAAAATAGGAATATTACTATTTCTTTCCCCTACAAAGTGGTTGTGGATTAAATAAGGATTAAAATAGTGGGTACAAAAGCATCTAATTGAGTGCCTGGCTCATAGAAGAATCAGTTAATTTCCAAACTCCCTTCCCTCTTTCTCACCTTTTAAAAGTGCTCTTTCTCCCCCAAAGTGCCTCATGTTCTCAGCCTCCCCTTTCCACACCATCCCCAGACCTCAGACTCTGCTATCAAGTCCTTGCCAGTGCTCCATCAAAATCCTCCCATCAGGGTTCCTCAAGAGCCCTTGGAGACAGGAGAGAATCTTGTAGATGAATCTTTACTAAGGCTCTAATGGCAGGCAGTGACAACTTGATATGAAAAATGACATTTAGAGAAACTCTACTCTGTGTCAGGCATTATATGGTCCTCTTTCAGATAACATAGTTGCATTGTAATAGGAGCCTTCAGTGCCTTGACCCAAAGGACTGACTCTAATGAGGAGTTTCAGTTTTGATTTCAGGTGCAGAGACAATACATTTTGGTTGGAGGGGGATGGCTTTCAGCACACCTCACTTCACTGCTGAAAGCATCTGGATCCCCATCCGTGCATGGCTAGCCATCAGAAGAGGTGGATGAAGAAGTTCATGGCCATCTTCACTGTCATTTGAAGAGTAACGGAGTGGATCAGTAACAAAAGATGAGTGGAAGAAAAGCGTTTCAGTGCCTCTGAACTTGAAAATCCTCCATTGGATTCATCACTGTAAATGGCACCTATCCTTCCCATTGTCAATCTCTCCTGCCCACTATCTGCTTTTCTCTCTTTCACTGGCTGCCACTTTTTAAACTTTTAGCTGTCAGTGGCAGCTGTTGGCAGAATTGGATCAGTCCCGTCTGAACCAGCAGGGACACAGCGGTGGACTAGGCATATTGCTGTTGGTTGAAGAGTCTGTATAATACGTGCAAATTCTTTTGCATTCAATCCCTCACGCAAGAAAACAGTGAGATGTTTTTTGAACTTGAGCTTTGTTTTTCCACTGAGGAGCCAGAGATCGTACTAGCAGCATCAGAGCCGCCAGAAGTTACAGACAAAGCCCCACATCCAGCTCTCTCTCTGTGGTTAGGAGGGATCTCTGCTGGATTTAGAATTACCTGGAAGTCTTAGGACCCATTGTCTGCACTTCTACAGGAGCTCTATGAGACAGTTTAAGTGGCAAGTAAAGAATTCATTGCAGTTCTTATGGAGAAGTTGTTTGTATTCTCTCTTGAAATGGTTAGTCAGGTGGAGCCACAAGAGGGGACACAAGAGAGGCACCAGGAAACAAAGTTTATTATACTCACAAGTTTTAGAGAAACAGTCACCGTATACCATGAAGGAGGGCCACACAGGGAAAGGGAGCACCAAAGGATGGACTCAACCAAGCAGATGGGGAGAGAGGGAGAGGTTGACCAATAGGCAAGTGTTTTATCAGAATGGAGCACACAAGCAAAAGGCATGAGGTGATTTCGTTGGTGCATTTGAATGACAGTAGGTCCCAATCAGGGGAGGGCAAGAAGGGGAACTTGTGGCAGGGCCCAGCCTTATCACAGTGGCGCTCCCAGTCAGTGACTGGGTGGGGAGCTCACAGCCTATTTGGTTTGTGGGGGTGTTGAGCCAGAAGGAAAATACAAAGTTTTAACATTTAGAGTACAAAAAGGAAAATAGCGCTTCTCTACATGAGGTTTCCGTTCCTTTGAGGCTTGGGATCGGGGCACTTGGGTAAGCAGAAAGAAATATTGGTCAGTGAATTTGGGGGAGAAGATCTAACCAGACATTGATCCTTGTACTTATTCACTTGATACCTTGAAAATAAGGAAAATAATGACAAAAATAATCCTGATTCATTGGAAGGAAACTGCTATACTTTTTAAGAGTAAGGAAACCAAGATTCTACATCCTTCCCCTAATAGAAAGATAACTTCCTCACTGTTGGACTTGAAACTTTGATATCTTCAACAAACGTTTGACCACCTGCTATGTGACAGATTCTGGTAGTTACCAGGGATACAAGGGAGCAGACAATTTCTGCTTTCAATGAATTTCAAGTTCAGAAAAGGAGCAGATGTATTCAGTGGCAATGACAATGTAACATAGTATGGACAGAGGAAGGTGTTCAAAGATCTGAAACAAGGTACTTTCCTTATCCCAGACTCAGTCCCATGCCATCAAAAAAAGAAGATAGAACAAGGTGATTTCTAAAGACCCTTACTGTTCTCCTGTTCTGTGGTTCTATGGTTCCATGAGGCAGGATATATTAGGGTCAGAGAAACTGTTCAAGCTTTAGTCTACAATTCTAATCAAGGAACTACTTTAGGAACTCCTGATTCTTTATGGGTCTCTCTTGTACTTTCATTCCTGGATTCTTTGGGAAGAATAGAGTCCAGTCCTATTTGGAGACCTAGGTTGGATGTGACAAATAAGAAAGCCTGGGTCTTCCATCTAACTTCTCTGTCATTCAGTCATCTCTTTACTACCCCTCCAGGAACCTCTGTAGAAGTCCTTTATGTAGATGTCATCCTTGGTGTTGCTGAATAAATCCACAGCCCTGCAGAGCTGAAATTCTAGGCATGGGCCTAGTTGGCCCTGCTTCTGGTGGGAATTTATGTGTAGCTCAGAGTTTATGTGTAGCCTTATGAACGTGGGTTTGATATGCCCAGAAATGAATCCATAGCAATTTCTAGGAGGAGACAGTCCCACCAAGTGAGTGTGGTCATGGAAGCACTTATTTATCTTGAATTATTTTCAGACTGGCTTGTTTTTTATAGATGGGAAGGGTATTTACAACTCATTTGTTTTGTCCTGAGGGTATCTCCAGGAGCTACGGCAGGGGGGGTGGTGGTGGTCGTGGTAATAATTACTTGGAGATGATCTTTCCCCTTTAGTACCTCTGTTCCAACCTTTTCTCTCTGGACTAAGCACTTTCACATTTCCTCCTTTAGGTAATCTCAGGGCTAGTCACCATGCTCTTGACTCTTTCAGTTCCTATATCAGTTAGGATGCTTCAAAATTCAGATAAGACAAACCTACCAAAACTGGTCTAAATAATAAGGGAGATGCATTGACTCACATCTCTGGAAGAGACAGAGGTAAGACTACTTGAGAGCTGATTAGACTCAGTAGTTAAAAATTTTATCAAAAACCTAACTTCTTTTCCTTTATCCCCCCCACCACCAAATGATGGTAAAATGTCTATAGCATGTCTTGTCTTCACATCTGCCTCACTGGTTGAAAATGAATCACATGAGCAATTATGATCAAATCCTGTGATCAAGTAATGTCAGGCTTAGACTGGAGCTACTTGAACCAATCACCTTGGCATGGGAGAACAGGATTATACCTTATCTGTGGCATCATTCCTTCCCCTCTCCTCTCCAAATGACATGATTGACACACAAAGAGATATGGGAGGGAGATATGGAGGTTGGGTGGAAACAGCCACATTAACCACTAAAATCCCTATCTTGCCAAAATCTGCTCCTCATGAATTGTGGGTGGTCATCATTTTACTCTTGAAATCTCCACAGGCCCATGAGCTAGCTGAATGGTCTTGTCTTTGGCCCATTAAAGGTAGGCTGTTCAATGGTGAGATCCTTCTGTGACTTTAGTAACTCATCCCCCTAAATTCAGTTTGTGATGCATCTGCCTGATATTTGATTCTGCTCCTAAAAAAGTAAGTTTATATTGAGTGTCCATGGTGAGAAATTAATACAGAAGTACTCCTTTTCCTCCGGGTAGAGGAAAACAGGGTTTCAGGCCTTTTCAGATAAGGATCTAGTGACTCTTCTTCATGTCATTCTCAGGGTTAGCAGAGGTCTGAGGTTTTACCCCATAGACTGTGAAACCAAGGAATCAGAGAGGTTTAGTGAACAGCTCAAGGTCACACAGCCAAGTGGTGGAGAATGGAGTTTCTTATTCCTTCAAGGCTTTATCCATCAGACCAGAGTCTCCTTCATGCTGTGAGAGAACTGAATCATAACAAATATATTCTGCTGGGATGGGTACATTTTAGCAAGTAATTATCCCCTGGTGGGCTCTGAATGGGCTTGCAAACTGCAGATGGAAGTCACATGGCTTTGGGACTCCCACTTCTCACAAAGTGACATTCTTATAAGCTGCAATGTCTCTTTGACGGGAAGTGTTAATTTATTGTGAATTATTCCAGGTTACCTCCCAAAGATGTTATTGTTGACATTTTTATTAATGTATGCTTTTTAAAAAACTCCTCTGGGAAGGTTAGGAACTGTCACTGTCAAATAGCACAGGCAAGTCTGGGGGAAATTAACCCCCAACCTAAAACTGGCCCTGCCTCTTAGCTTAAGCTGGGCATGGGTTGCATGTTTGAGCAGATTTGAGAATTTTATTGAGAATTCTGGATGCTGATTGGCTGAAGAGTTATGCTTTTATACTCTCCTGGAAAAAAATTTCCATTTTTCAGAGTTCTTATGAAAACTAGAAACTGACTCCGGATTCTGAAGCTTACAAGACTGTATGTCAGGAACTGAGTCAGCATCATGTCACATTATATGAAGGCAAACAGACTCCCCCTACCCTTCCTGAGGTATGTGTATGTGTGGGGGTGGTGGTGATGAGGTTGGGACCGGTGAAGCCTCTGTGTTATATTGAATGAGTGCTCTAATTATTCACTTCTTCCTGCTTTCATACCTTTGTCATGGCCTCATTGTGGGCAGTTTATTTCTTTGCCCCTTAATTTTGTGCCTGGTAGTGTGACTTGCTTTGGTCAGTGGCACCTGGGTAGAAGTTGCAATGTGCCAGTTCTGGCCTATTTCCTAAGGAAATTCATGGCAGTTCTACTTGCCATCTTCACCTCTGTGGGTGTCATGAGAAGAACACATACCAGATAGTTTTCTAGTCCAAGAAGGATGAATGACACGTGGAGCAGAACTGGCCCGGTTGACTCACAGGCCTGGAGTGAGAAACAGCCATTTCCATTGTTATTATGGTCTGTAGCAGAGTTGCCCGGTTGAGATCAGTCCAGATCAGCTGAACCACAGCCAACGTACAGATGGGTGAGAAATGATAAATCGTTTTGTTTTAAGCTACTAAGATTTGGGGCTTTCTAATATGACAAGAGTCTGTCAGTGGTGTGTTTCTGTGAGCAGGCTAGGATGAGCACACATCCTGGTTTGCTCAGGACAATTCAGTTTATGCCCCTCATCCCAGCACAGTAATTACTGGTGCCCCCTCTGGCTCTCACAAGTATCCTAGATTGGATGCTAAACTGTCTGGTCCATCTAGCTGAAGCTATGAGTGGCTTATGGGTTGCTTCAGGGGTCAGATGGATGATTTGCTGTCTGTTTGTTAGCCATTTCTGTCACTTAACTTCTCTTTCCTGATCTGTTTGATTAGGAAGTTTGAGCCTAGCTATCTTTAGGAATAAGGTATTTTTCACAGTCTCTTAGATGGAGGAAGGTCTGTATTTCCTGCTTTAAAAGTGAATTCTGCATATTTAGGGGAATGAAAAAATAACTGCAAATAGTTGAATTTTCAGATATTTGACTGTAGCTAATTCTTAAAGAGAAATTGCTCGATTTGCTTAAGTTAAACCTGTTCTAATCTTTATGCTGTGAGCATATTCTATTGAATCTTTGTGACATCACTTCTATGAACATAATAATATTTTGAGGGAAAAGAAAGGCATCACATCTTTCTAGGTGATTACCCCCACACAGCCCAAATCGGTGGTTTTCTCCTTTGAAAAGAAGGTATTTTCTTTTTTTTTTTTTTTAAAGATTTTTATTTATTTATTTGACAGACAGAGATCACAAGTAGGCAGAGAGGCAGGCAGAGAGAGAGGAAGGAAAGGAGGCTCCCTGATGAACAGAGAGCCCCTTGTGGGGTTCGATCCCAGTACCCTGGGATCATGACCTGAGCTGAAGGCAGAGGCTTTAACCCACTGAGCCACCCAGGTGCCCCAAGAAGGTATTTTCTAATTTAAGACAACCTAGTATGTGGAAATCCAAATTTGGAGAGAGCAGAGAGTAGTTTACTAAAGGATTCACTACATGTTCCTTTTAAATAGTGAAGTGCTCTCCTGAAATGGTTATCAGTTGGATGTGGTTTGCTCCCCAGGGGACAAGTGGCAATATCTGGAGACCTTTTTGATCATCACACCTGGCAGGGGGGTTTTGGGGGTGGATGTCTACTTACACTCAGCAGGTAGAGACCAGGGATGTTGCTAAACTTCCTATAATGCACAGGACAGCCCCCCAAAACAAAGCATTATACAGTCCCAGAGGCTGATAGTGCCGCTGTTAAGAAACCCTATTTCTTTGTACTCAGAATAGGAGTTAAAAAAAAAAAACAAATGTTTTCCACACACCTTTTCAGAAATATGAATATTGTATCAGTCATCTGAAAACCTGGATTCTAATTGCAGTTAGGCCCAAGTTATTCTTTTGGAGCATCGGTGTTTTGAGCTGTGAATTGGGGATATATCTTATCTGCATCTTCGTATAAGGCACTGAAGAGAGAACGAGACGGAGAGAGCGAAATCATTTAGATCCCACTCAATATTGTGACACTCAGGTAAAGTTGATTAGCTCAAGTTAAATAAGGAAATGTGAACTTTCTTAGAGAATTTCTACCACTTTGACTTTTCTAGACATTCTATAGCAATAGCTCTTTTGTGAAGAAACAGAGACAGGTCAGAATGCCCATCACTTCCCCAAACCTGACACTAAGGCTTTCTGACTTCCTAGGCTGCTTTTGCTTTTATTCACTGCAAGCTACCCACAGTTCCTGTTACTAGACATCAGTGCTTCAGGGTACGAAAATATCTCTAGAGTGATCCTCAGAGTGCAGGGTTTGTCAGAAAGCTAGGTTCCACTGAGCCACCACACTTAGTGGGACCTCACCGCTGGGGAATGGCTTGGAGTTGGCTGAGTAGCAGCAGAGAGAGAGACTAACAAGTTCCACCCCGTGTTTAGAAACTCTTCAGGGCCCCAGAAGTTAGGCTGTATAACTTGCAGCATCCAATGCAAAATGAAAATGCTGGGCCCCTTGCTCAATCGTTAAGACTTTCAAGACAGAGACGGCAGAGTATGGTAGCAAGCATGGGGCCCTTATAGCATGGGACCCTGTGAGACCGCATAGGTCACACCGACGAGGCCGGCCCTGAGGCAGTCTGCTCTAGAGGAGGAGCACCTCCCTCCTCAGTTCCCTGGGCTCTTGACTCCCAAGAGTCCAAGTGACTCATTCACAAAGAGTCCTACAGGGTCTAAAGGAAATGAAAGGGCTTCCTCGAGGGAGGCTGAAACAGTTCCTCACAGCTTCTTCTGGCCTCCCTCAGTGGGTAGCATCGGTCCCTAGAGAAGTTCTGTGCTACAAAGGAAGAGAAAAAAAATCACTTAAAATGATTTTTCTTGGCAGGAGGCCAGTCCAAGAGTGGTCTCACAATCTTACCTACCCTGCTATCCATACTCACATTGAGTTCCCCAAGGGGAAGATGATTTTATATCCAGAGGCACCACACTAAGAAAGTCCCCGTGAGGTAATGCCTCGAAATGCAAAACAACACGAGACCAAACAAAAACAAACACCCTGTCCCTCTTAAAGTTTCAGCTAAAAGTTTAGAACATTGTTATGTTTTGCTAATAAAGAAGAAGCAGTGACTCCTCCCAAGTTCTGAATTCCCTTCACTCGAATATCAGGTATATACGGATTAACTTGGTTTTCTCCCTGATTGTGTTGATGGTGACAAAAATGTCAATGATCACGGTGACGATGACAATGATGATGACTAACATATATTTCTTGC
This sequence comes from Lontra canadensis, assembly GCF_010015895.1. Classification (NCBI taxonomy): domain Eukaryota; kingdom Metazoa; phylum Chordata; class Mammalia; order Carnivora; family Mustelidae; genus Lontra; species Lontra canadensis. Next base: position 2,850,862 of record NW_022631075.1, on the reverse strand, counting down.
CAGGGACCAGGTACTTGCTAAGTGATTTAAGTGTATTATCTCATTGAATCCTTGACTCTTTGAGATAAGTACAGTTATTAGCCCCATATTTAATGCAAACCAAATTTAGAAGCATTTCATACAAACTTGAAAGGAAAGAGACCCTGAGAAGCATCTATTAAACAAGGGATGGTAAATGGAGAGTACATGCATAAGTTAGAATATGAAAAGTGTCATTGCCTTCTCCTTTTATTTAGGATGCTTCTTTTATGTATATTTGGTAAACACAAAAATTCATTTTCACATGTTTTTCATAACACTTGTAACTGGAAGCTTCTCAGTAAAGATGTACTGAATGAATTAATGAATGAGGGCTACCATGAGCTCACTCAAGATCTCAACCTTCTTAAAGAGTTTCTTGAAAACATCCTAAACTCTTTAATCATGAATTCTGCCACAAGGGTTTTGAGAAACAAAATTTTGTGGTTGTGAAAGTATACTGTGACTTCATTTCAGGTAAATCATACCTATATTATCAACCTGCCCTACTGATATGGTTATAAACTACGGCATCATTACCACCACCTTGTGGTTGTTTACAATAATTGCAGACCAATTACATGAGCACAAAGCCGTAGCATCTTGACTTTTGAAATCTTACACTTCTCCATCAGTACAACACTTGACTTTTGCTTAAGTTAGATTCACGGTGAACAAATTAAAGCAAAACATTTCTAAGTCTTTTATTATATGTTATTTCCAAGTCTTTTTGGAATTAGGAACAGTGTGATTAATAAGTACGTAAATGGATGGAATGTTTACATTCCCAAACTAATCAATTTTTTTTTTGAAAATTATGAACAATTTATTGGTTTTGTTTGTTAGTGTTTTAGAGAGAGAGAGAGGGAGCATGAGCAAGAGAGTGGGGGAGGGGCAGCAGGAGAGAGAGAATCTCAAGTGGGCTCCATGCCCAGCATGGAACCTGGCTGGGGTTTTGATCTCATGACCCAGACATCATGACCTGTGCCAAAATAAAGATTTGGATGCTTAACTGACTGAGCCACTCAGGCGCCCCATACTTTATTGTTTTTCTAACTAGAGGGAGACTTGAGGGAACCAAATTCCTTGGTATTGGAATATACTGTAGTTCTATATCTTAACTCTAACGAGATATTTACTAATTTGGTTTATTTAAGATGGTGAGTTTTGTGAAGGTGGGGATTTTTTCTTTTTCTGTTTTGTTTATTGCTATAATCCCAGCACCCAGAAAAAATGTGTAGAATATAACTGATGCTAAATAACTTTTGTCAAATGAGGGAATTAACCTAAAGCGAAATCCAGTGGTGCTGTGTTTAACACTATAGGTCATAAGTTAGGAGTAATCCGAGGGAGAAAAAGCTTCTGATTTCATGGACAAACTAAAATGAAGAGACCAAGTGCCTTTTCATCTGGGTGGTTAGATTTGGCAAATTCAGAGAGTAGTGGCCATAGCTTGTGCTCAGGACAAAGCCTTTTGAAGTGCAGAGCACTGTGGAGAAGAGTAGAAGAATGTGGTAGGACAAAAGGAGAATAACCTTTCTCTTCTTGCTCCTTGCCATCAAAACTTACATAACTTTTCTGACTTCTTTTCAGGATTCTGTCAGTTAAGTGGTTGGTACCATCTACAAGGTACTTGGCAGAAAGCAGTCCTTGTGTTACCATTAAGGAACGGATGGCAGTTGAGAAGAATTGGAGGTTTGAGTTAGTGTAACATTTCTGGTTTCTTAAGGACATGGAAATTGACTGAGTGTGTCTGTAGCTGGCCACAGCATGATAAGAGGCTGGGTGGTGAACACCGACAAAGTAGAAATTGACATCAGCAATTTGCTGCTATACCTTGTAATATGGGCAAATCTTGCTTTATGCAATGGGCATGCATCTAAAAATTTGTGTGGAAAATGAATTTAGGTAAATTGAATTCTATTTTAAATCCAGAACACGTGCTTGTCACTTAAAGGAACTCTGGAGCAAATCATTTTCTCAAGTGAAAATATTGGCTATTTTGTTTTTTTTTTTGTGGTTTCCTATATGTACTAAAAAAAAAAAAAAAGCCCAGTCCCCTATAATTTAGAGGGCAGACTCTTTTAAATAAAAAAGATGTAGTCTGAGGCTGTTTATTTTTCAAGGCTTCTGTTACTGAGGTTTAAGTCTGGAAATATCTGGCTTCCCCCAAACCCTAATATTCCAATCTGGTATGTTTTCGAAGTATACTTCTGAAGCAAGGTCAGTAACTTGCCAGATTATCTGGGTCAAGTCGAAGTGTTAATGAAATACATATGGTACCACCCTCCCCTGCCTCAAATTGCCACCATTCATTTCTTTGCTGAAGCCTTGGATATATAATATAAGCTGTAAAGTTCAGGTCAGTGGGAGAGGAATTATGGTATGAGCTATTATTTATCAACGCTTACTATGTGCCAAGTATGTGCTAAGAGATTTAATACATTAGTTCATCTAATCTGCATAGCCCCCGTGAGGTGGGTACTACTGTTATTTCAATTTTACAGCCAGTAAAACTAAGACACACACACAGAGATTAAGTGACTTGCCCAAGGTCACACAGCTTTAAGTTGTGGAGGTGAAATGAGATCCAGGAAGCTTCTATGCCACCCTACCTCCACATCACACTGTGTGTGTGTGTGTGTGTGTGTGTGTGTGTGTGTGTGTGTGTATTCTGACATCCCAGCTACTTGATGTGCTCTCAAAGGGCAGGGAGCAGATAGCTGCCTCAATGCCATACAAACTCAAGGGCCATTCAACCAGCATTGTAGGCTTGAACAAAGACCTGGGAATGAGTTTTATTTTGTTTTTATGAAACTCTCTCTGTACTTTCACTAAAGCAGATTGATTTTTTCAGGGATTGGTGTAAGTACTATTTGTCCTAGAAAACAGTTACTTACTGAATGGTAATCACATGTCCTGGAAGGGTTAACTTTATAGTCTGAGAGGGAATGGATAAATGTGCAGAGTGCCATACTTGTCTTCTTCCATTAGGACCATGGTGGATGTTTTAGAGCGAGGACCACTCACTCTGGGCACTCTGGGTTCAAAATCCCCCGTCCACACCTAGTATTAGGGTGATTTGACTTCCTTGGGTCTCACAGCCTTCTTCAGTACAGTCGGGATGATGAGATTAACCCATATCCCACGAGGCTATTGAGAGGGTGGAATGAGGTAATTAAAGTGCAGAGAATAACACGTGACATGTAATAAATGATCAGTAACATTACCTGTTATTGTTATTAGCTCCAGACCTAACAGCGTATTTTTTTTTCCTTCTGAGCTTCCTTGGTTCTGGGGGGCTCCAAGAGAGTCCATTTTGGTAAGCTGGATGAAGCACGAAAGGTTTGTGCATTTCCAGAATCTGTCAGCATTTGGGTTTGTTTAGCCCTGGCAGAAAATGGCTTCCTGCTTTGAAAACAAAGAAAAAATGTATTTTAAAGTGAAGAAAAACCTTTTTAAAAATACTCAGAAGACTTATTAGACAACAGCTTTTACAGAGCAATGTCGTGGTGATTGAGGGGAAAACATTGTCAAGCGTCTGAATCAGATTGCCTTTAATGGAGAAGCGGAGCTGAGCATGGCAGAGCCAGCTGGGATGGTGGGGGGAGAGGGGGAGGGCAAGGGGATGCAAAGGTTTTGCCAAAGAGCCATGGAGATTGGATTGTGCCGGTGCAGAAACCACTTGCCAGTGAAAGCTGCAGTCACTCTCACCCACTGCCGCTCTGCGGTAATGAATGCATTTTTTATTAGTTTTGCTGATTACCTGCTCTCTATGCACACAGCACAAGATAGAATAGCCAAGTCTGGGGCTCTTGGTGAAGACTTTAGAGGCAAGGGGGGCGGCAGGAGGGCTTTGATTATCTTTTTTTTTTTTTTAATTTTTCTCTCCTCACCTGCTCCTCAGTGTACACTGAGATAACACTGGCTTTTCCTGGCAGCAGCTAAAAGGCCAGAACCTTGGGGTTTTTTTTCCCCACACATTGGTGCTGTTGCAGGGTAATAAAACTGGTGCCAGAGGGGTAAGGAGCTACACAGAAGCCCCTATCCGCTCTCTTCTGATTTCCTCGTAGTGTGTAACTCATCCTCTCAACCGCAGGAGCCAAATGTCTTTGCATATATTGAAATAGAAATTATGTCTTTGATTTCCTAGATACATTACAAGTATTTACCCAGAGATGAGAATTAGGTGGGGAAATAGGTTTTAGGCTCAGAAGGCAATGTCTCTGAAGACTTAGTGTGATTTGGAAGGGAACACAAACTTTGGGAGGGAAAAATACAAGTTATCAATTTTGGAACAATTTCCTCTCTAGAGCTGTAAGATGAGAACTGAAATCCTACGTTTATAATCAAATGATTCTTCTTTCTTCACATCAGATATTCAGATATAGTGAATTATTTTCACGTATTTTCTCTGTGTACAGGCTATTAATTTTTTGGGGGGGGGTCATTGTCATTGCTGTTCTGGATTTGGCATTGCATGAGGACCAAAGTGTTTCTTGCAATTTGAGGGCTAAGTAAATGTCCAGATGCACCTATGAATATTAGCCCAGTCCAGGACTGAGTGATCCTGTCTAGAGCAAGCACTATTTGCTTTATGGGTGAAAATGGGGAGTATGGCAACTGTTTGTGTACCGGAATCAGGTCCAGCCCTATGTTTAGGAGGAGTGAGTTCTTCCTTTGACTGTGATTTGAGGAGCTTCTAGGGTTTTCATGTCACCTTCTTTGTATCCTCCCCACTATCCTTGTTCTACTTTTTGAAATTCCTGTGTTCACCCTGTCCTTTGGGATGCCCTCGTTAAAATGGCAGTACTTCCCACATTTGGTGCATGGCTTCCCAACATTTATGCATCATGGCAAATAGGCAGCAACTCCAAACTAGAGTCAGGAAGTTGGGGGACTCGGGCCACTCCAAGGCCTTGAGACCTGAAGGCACTTAGTAACTCAGCAAGGCTCTATCTATCCTCATGACAATGTTACCAGTCCCTAATAAGGGTCACTGCATTGTTTATTGCCCAAGCTGGGACACTTTTGAGAGTGGAAGAGGATACTTAATAATTAAACCAGGACATCACACAAACTGTATAATCTAGAAAATGTGTTCACCGTAGTCAATAACACCTTAACCTGGGTTAGTTTTCCAGACTAGCCCTGCTGATACCAGACCTTTGAAATGTGTGCTTTTCTAGTTTCCTCCATTAGCCTATTTCTTTATCTGCCTTTCTGTTTATACAGCTGCTATCACTGCTATTACGTTTTTTTTTCAGCCTCCATTTTACAGACAAAGAGATAGATAAGAGGATAAATATTGATTTCCCTCCTTATGTTTCCATCAGAAGTAAGTGATTGGATAGCATAAAGATCACTTGGGGCTCTGGGGTGAGTCTATGCTCTTTGAGTCTTTACTAGCTTTCTCTTTTGGTATTTTCCTAGTCTCCTTTATCTCTTCTCTTCCTCTAACTTTCCAGTGCCTATGGTCCCTCCCATGTTCAAAACTTTCTTTCTTTTCTCACATTCATTATAGCTTAACTATTCTCTACAGTATTCCATTCTCTCGAGACTTTGCTGTCTGTTAAAGAATGAATGACAAACAATTCACTTCTTAGCCTCTCTGGACAGTACATTCACATTTTAATAGGAGACTTCTAGAGACATAACTGTATTAGTCCAGTGAAGCAGCAATAATGGTGGGAATTCAGAAACCCTGGCAAACTAGGGGCGTTGTTTTGGTTAGAAGATATAGTCTCAGTGTAACCTTAAATATACCACACAGGGCATCTTGGTCAGGACTTTCAAAGTTGGATTAACTCTAATGTCTCTGGACAAGACTCCTGCAGTCATCTGAATGACATGCTCTATGGGATTGTGCCATCATTTTAGATTTACTTTTATTTGTGAAAATGCAACAACAATACTTTTCATAACAGTAGAAGCTAATGAAAGAGTAAAGAAGCAAAATAATCCAGATTATGTGCCTGATCTGCTCCAGACAGAAATATGAGCTCACTTTGGTGTGGTAGAGATTTGGAAATGATTACCTTTTGTTTTATCTTCTTGGGATGATGAGATATAGATTGTCTAGAGGATGGACAAGAATTCTTAGAGCCCTCCATTTTAGTATCTTCCCCATCTGCATTCCTTTGGAACTAAAGTTTAAAACATCAGCTATCAGAATTCTTTGAGAAATCATTTTCAAAGGACAATTATAATTTATTTCTTAGTGTTTGTACATATCCTCTGCCCACCAATTGCCATCTAAACCAGCCAGTTGGTTCTCCCTGTGGATGTGACATTTGGTCATTCATTTACAAATATTTCTTGAGCACCTACTATGTATTGGATACCATGGTAGACACTGGTGAACAGGATAGACATATATTCTGCTCTCATTTTAGTTAAACAAAAAGCAAACAGGTAACAATCCATTTGGATTTGCTTTTAATCCATTTGGATTTCCTTCTGATGGAAACATAAGGAGGGAGATCAACATTTAGCCTCTTATCAATGTCTTTGTAAGATGGAGCCTGAAAAAAACATAATAGCAGTGATAGCAACTGTATAAACAGAAAGGCAGATAAAGAAATGGGCTAATGGAGGAAACCAGAAAAACACACATTTCAGTAGAAACAAAGAAAGAAAAAAGGAAAGAAAGAAAGCAAGCCGATAGGATGCTGCAATATGAATAGAAGATGAGGACCAACTTCCAACAGCCAGTAATGGAAAACCAAACTAAAATTAGGTCAAGTTGGGGCACCTAGGTGGCTTAGTAGGTTAAGCATTTGACTTTTGATATCAGCTCAAGTCATGATCTCAGGACTGTGAGATTGAGCCCCACACCGGGCTCCCTGCTTAAGATTCTCTCTCTCTCTCCCTCTGTGCCTCTGTTCTTCCTGCTATAAAATACATTTTAAAAAATTAGGTGAGGCAATATGAAATTTATTATCTCACTGAATAAGAAGTCTGGAAGCAAGGCATCCAGGGTCAATTCAGATACGCAACATAATTATTATGAGGGACCCAGGCACATTCCATTTTTCTAGTCTACCATCCTTAGCATATGGGTAATGCTTCGCTTATGATTTCAAGATGTTTTACACACTTGCAAGCATCACATGTAGACACTAGACAGCTAATTAAAGAAAATTGTTATTCTTTCTCTCTCTTTCTTCAGCAAGGACCTTTCGAAAGCAGACTTCACTTTGTGTTGCTTTGGTGAGATCCATGTCACTTACTCATCTTTAAACCAATCACTGACAGGAGGGCAAGATATGATCATGATTGTCTAACACCAATTGTTACCTACTATTTGTGACTGGGAAAGGACCAGGCTCCTCTGACCATGGGACAGCCATAACTTTGAACAAAATAATTACTGTGCTAGCCAAGAAGAAGGTAGGGAGGGGTTGTTGCTGTGGGGGAAGTCCATATTTTCTGCCTCAGGTAGAGTCGTGAGGAAAGACCCATTTACTGGAATGACATATTAACTGAAACATTAAGGATGAGAAGGAGTCAAATGAAGTGGGGGAGATAGGGTTTGTGGTCAGGAGGGAAGAGCCTGTGCAAAGTACTGGAGACTGAAAGAGTTTGTCATCTTTGAGGACCTGAGAGAAGACAGGTGTGACTAAAATGTGGCAAGTGAGGGGAGAGGTCCTAAAGTGAGGTTTGGGAGGAAGGCAGGGGCTGGTATGGCATGGTATAGATTTAAGATTTATTCTAAGTGCAGTAGGAAGCCACTGAAGGGTTTTTTAGTGGGTGTGGGACATGACCTCTATTTTAGGCCACTGTTGTTGCTATATAGAGAAGGAGTTGAAGGGTGTGCAGGAGTAGAATTTTCAGACCAATTAGGAGATTTTTGCTATGGTCTAGGCAACAAATGGTGGGAACTTGAATAGGGGAGGTAACAACATAGGTGGAGAGAATAGGCTTTGGCAGAAGTGAAAGTGTTGATCCAAGCGTCTGCTTAACAACTTAAGTTTCAGGTGTTTGTAAGATATCCAAGTGGAATGGTAACAAAGGTAATTGTGTAGGAGACTATAGCTCAGAGGAAAGGTCGGACTAGAGATGAGTATTTGGAAGTCAGCGTTCGAAGCCAGAGGCTAGATAAACTCACTCAGAAGAAAGGTCGGACTAGAGATGAGTATTTGGAAGTCAGCATTCGAAGCCAGAGGCTAGATAAACTCACTTAGGGAAAAGGAGTAGAAAAGACAGAAAGAGAGAAAAGACAAGGGTTTAGGACCAAGTCCTGAAGTCCATGAACATTGAAACATTGGGGAGATGAAGAGGGGTCTGCAAAGCAAACTGTGAAATTGAGGCCATTGAGGTAGGAGAAAACCCAAGGGAGACTACATGCCTTACCTAGGGTCCCACAGCTCACATGTAGAGGTCTTTGAAGGGACAAAGTAGATGAGGATAGGAAGAAAAGTTTTTTCTTAATATAAAAATTATATTCATTGCTGAAAATTTAGAAGACATAAAAATATGAAAATGAAAATCACCCCATTTGTTATTATTTTCATGTAGAACTATCTAGTCCCCTCTTTCACCTCACCTCCATTCTCTCTCTCTCTGTCCATAACACACATGCACACACACACAGTATAAGTAAGGATGGGCTGGACTATGTTGCGATAACAGCCACTCCCAAATCTCAATGGCTTCATACAATAAAAGCTTTTTACATATCCAACATATGTGGGCAGGGAGCCTCTGCACATCATGATCACTTAGAGACACAGGCTGATAGAAGACTCTGTACAACACATGCTTCCATAATTGTCAAGATGGGAAAAGAACATGTGGCACATTGGTCACTGGCCCTTAAATGTTCCACTCACATTTCACATTCCAGTTGTGTTACGTGACCATATGTAACATCAAAGGAATTGGGAAGCACAATCATACTACGTCTTTAAGGAGAATGTGAAAATATTTATGAATAGTCCTAAGGATTACTATAAACGTGTGTATATATAATGCCATACTTCACATACTATTTTGCAACTAGATTTTTAAAATAATTTTTTAATTTTTTTATAAACATATAATGTATTATTAGCCTCAGGGGTACAGATCTGTGAATCGCCAGGTTTACACACTTCACAGCACTCACCATAGCACATACCATCCCCAATGTCCATAACCCCACCACCCTCTCCCAACCCCCCTCCCCCCAGCAACCCTCAGTTTATTTTGTGAGATTAAGAGTCTCTTATGTGCAACCAGCATTTTAACTCAGTATGTTTGAAAAATATATCTTTAAACATTTTCCATGCCATTAAATCTTCTATAATTTGCTTTGTAATAGCCATATATATAGGTATACAATAATTTATTTAATCAGTCCCTTAATATTGGCTATTTCAGCCGTTTCTAATATTTCACTATGGCAAATTATGCTGTAGTGAAGTCCAATTAACATATATCTTTGTTCTCATTTATGATTCTTTCTATAGAATAAACTCCTATATGGTGTTGCAGAGTCAAAAGATATTCAAAGTGTTAAGGTTTTTACTACTTATTGCGGAATTTTCCTCCAGAGAAGTTTTATCAATTTATGCTCTTACTAACAATATGCAAGAGTCTACATTTCCCTGGATGTCACTAATTCTGTTATCCTTTTTTTTTTTAACATTTGCTTATTTTCTCAATAAAAAAATCACATTGTTTTCACTTATGTTTTTCATGGATTAATGGTGAGAATGAGCCTTTTTATATGGTTTCTGGCCATTCTTATTTTGTGAATTGCCTATTCGTGTCCTCTGCACCTGTTTTTGGAGTGACCCTTATACCAATATCTATACTTCACTTTTATACAGCCCCCCACTCCTGAGCATACTTCTTTTCTCTCTTTCCCTCTTGAGTTTAAGACGCTTAATAGTAACTAAGGCAACAAAACGTGCTAGGTGGTTGAACTTCAAAATAGTAGCGGTAATCATACTGAAACACTCAACAGTAACTTTTATTAACTATTTCTGGTGTAAACAAAATTGTCCTGTACATTCTGAGTGTCTCTCAGGGATACAGAGACATTCTTCATGAGTGCTTTTCTAGATGTATAGTGTCCCTATCCGGAGGGCAGGTTTGTCATGTTTTACATGAATGGTACCACCAAACTGGTATAATGTGCTCGCCTTGCCAAGGGCCTGAAGGTTTGAGAACCGAGGTCTTATTCATAACTATTAGATCCACCTGATCCTGTCATTTTCTACTTCATCTCCTCTCCCTCACTTCAATTTGAACCATCAAGTGAATATTTTTCATCATAAAGGACATTATAGGTTAGCATGGGTAAGTGAGTGTTTGCTCTTAAGAAAAAAATAGCACAATAATTGATTCAAGTAAAATCTGACACAAACCCTCAAAATCTAAAATAGATGAATGTGAAGATGCTCTGATTGGAACAGTTGTGTGTTTTCTACTTGGCCTTGCCCTCATACTCCCTGGACAACTCAGGATTCCCACAGAGCACAGTTGGAAAATGATTGGTCTAATGGATGGGCACTGGGCCTGAAATGAGGAATGGAACTAACTGTCTGTGGGGCCTTAGATGTGTTTTAACATTTCTGAGTCTCACTTTCTGAATCTATGAAATGGAGAGAATATTAAGTTGGCACTTACATATTGAGCACTTACTTTGTATAGAATCACCGTACTGAATACTAGGGAGGGTTCAAATAGAGTTAGTCCTCCCTTAAGAGGCTTACAATTCGCTTAATACCTACTTGATTGATACTCTAAGATGTCTATGAGATCCAATAAAATAGCAGGTACAAATAATGGTAACAATGTGAAAATGCTTGGAAAAGTGAAAAATCACACAAATGTAAAATGGTATAATACATATTGAACTATCATTAATATTTTATTGAGTGCATCAGAAAGTGGGAACTTACTTAAAGGTAAATGAGGCTGCTTTATAGAGATTGATTAAGTCAATTGAGAAGTGGTAATTGCCATCCTGCCCACATCTCCAGAGCTCCCCAGTATTTCAAAGAGTCATGAGAAATGCTTCCCTTCTGGAACTACAATCCAGAGACCCGGCTTGAACCCATGCATGGGGAAAGGGAAGTCACTGAGGAAACTTTCCAGGATTCAGAGGCTGGACTGGGCTTGGAGGTACAGCCTTCTCAGTAGGATCCATGCAATAGTCAACACCAGAGTGTACATTGTTATGTTAGTGTGTTAGAAAGTTAGATGCAACACATGGCAGTAGGTCTTCAGGCCTTAGTAGGCAGGTAGGCAGACAGGTGCATTTGGGAGATTCATCTATTGGTAGCAGAATCCTTACCAATGGATGGAGATCAAGGAGAGGGAACTGAGCCTAGCAGGAGTATTGGAGCCATAATAAGAGGAACTTGGAAATAGGAACCAGGTCAGAAACACAGGCTAATTAGAGATGACCTTTGGGTTCTTAGTATTTTCCAAGCTATAAATTTACATGAACTGAGTAGTATGCAAGAAGAATCTTTTGGGGGTAGCCTGGGTGGCTCAGTCAGTTGAACATCTGCCTTTGTCTGCCAGAACAGGGTCTTGGGATCCAGCTGGGCATTGGACTCCCTGCTCATATTTCTCTCACAAATTCAACAGCACTGTATGTTAATCAATTTTTTAAGAAGTTGCCATGATTTCCATTTCTGACCATGAGAGAGTACCTGATATCAGGCTCACCTTCTTGCCATGAACAACTATAAAAACTTGACAAAATAGGGGTGCCTGGGTTGTTCTGTCTGTTAAGCATCTGACTCTTGATTTCTGCTCAGGTCATTATCTCTAGGTGGTGAGATTGAGCCCCACATTGGGCATGGAACCTACTTAAGATTCTCTCCCTCCCTCTCCCACTGCCCTTCTTTCCCTCTCTAAAACAAAACAAAACAAAACAAAACAAAACAAAATAAAACCTTTGCAAAATATGTAAAACAACTACAGGTATTTGACAGTGATCAAAATGGGACTGTAGTCCTTGAGAGAGACAGCAAGTATATGATTCAAGCCCAACATTTACCTAGGTTGAATGATCTCTTCAGGTGTATTTCCCAGGATGGCAGAACCCAAGCAGAGAATGGTAGGCAGAAGAGGGAGAGATCACAGTTTTGGGACTACTCAAGTGGTTGGAATTTGTGAACAGATTGCCAGAGAGAGATTAGAGACATGGAGAAGTAACCCCAGAAGGCTAAATGTTGTCATAGAAATTCCTAGCCTGTGCCAAGAAGTGGCCTAAGTGCTTTTAGCTTTAATTTAATTCATTTTTTAAAAGATTTATTTATTTTAGAGAGAGAGTGCAAGACAGAGGGGCAGAGGGAGAGAGAGTTTTAAGCAAACTCTGTGATGAGCGTGGGGCCTGCTGGGGGGCTCTATCTCACAACCTTGAGATCACAATCTGAGCCAAAACCAAGAGCCATATAATAATTTAATTATATTTAATTCTCAAAGTAATTCACAAAATCTATAATTTATTATTATCCCCATTTAACAGATCTAGCTTTATTATTATTCCTTTTCATAGAGAAAGGAAAAATGGAAGTACAGAGAGGTTAAATAATTTTCTCAAAGTCACACAGCTCACAGTGGTGAGCTTGTCTTCAGTACTTTTTGGATGTATACTCAAAGTGGATTTTCTGGATCATATGATAATTTTATTTTTAATTTTTTTGTGTAATAGCCACACTGTTGTCCACAATGGCTGTCCCACACCCACCACGGTACATAAGAGCTCCAATTTCTCCACATCCTCACCAAAACCTGTTCTCTTTTTTCTTTTCTTTCTATTTTTTGATAGTAGCTATGCTAATGAATATGAGTTAGTATCTCACTGTGGTTATGATTTGTATTTCCCTAATAATTAGTGATGTTGATCATCTTTTCATGTGCTTATTGAACATTCTGGTATCTTCTTGGGGGAAATATTTACTTAAGTCCTTTGCCTATTTTATTTTATTTTATTTTTTTAAAGATTTTATTTATTTGACAGATAGAGATCACAAGTAGGCAGATAGGCAGGCAGAGAGAGAGAGGAGGAAGCAGGCTCCCCATTGAGCAGAGAGCCTGATGTAGGGCTCAATCCCAGGACCCTGGGATCATGACCAGAGCCGAAGGCAGAGGCTTTAACTCACTGAGCCACCCAGGCGCCCCTGCCTATTTTATTTTATTTTATTATTTTATTTTACCTTTTCAGTGTTCCAAGACTCATTGTTTATCCACCACATCCAGTGCTCCAATTTGAATTGGGTTTTCTTTTTATCGTTGAGTTTTAAGAGTTCTCCATATATTCTGAATATTAATTTCCTATTAGATATATAGTTTACAAAGATTTTCTTCCATTTTGTAGGTTGCCTTTTAACTTTGTTGATAGTTCCTTTGATGCACAAAAGTTTTCATTTTTATGAAATCCAATTTGTCTACTTTTGCTTCTGTTGCCTGTGCTTTTGGTGTCATATCCAAGAAGTCATTGCCAAATCCAATGTCATGAAGTTTTGCTCAATGTTTTCTTCTAAGAGTTTCATAGTTTTAGTTTTTACTTTTAAGTATTTGACCCATTTGAGGTAATTTTTTTATATGCTGTTAGGTAAGGGTCCAACTTCATTCTGCATGTGGATCTCCAGTTTTCCCAGTACCATTTGTTGAAAAGGCAGTCCTTTCCCCACTGAATGATCTTTGAACTCTTACCAAAAAAATCACTTGACCATTATGTGAAGGTTTATGTCTAGCTTCTCTATTCTATTTTACTGATTTATAAATCTGTCTTTATGCCAATACCACTGTTTAAATTACTGTAGCTTTGTAGTAAGTTTTGAAATCAGGAAGTGTGAATCCTCCAACTTTGTTCTTCAAGATTGCTTTGGTTATAGATATATGACATTCATATCAATTTATTTTATTTTTTTGTTTTTAATTGAGTATAGTTGACACACAATGTTACACTAGTCATATATCTACAACCTTCAAAGGAGACTGTGTCCCCTTTTTCCATTTTGGATAAGAAGATTATTGTAACCCCTAGAGGCTGCTGATTCATGAGAGGTTAGGGAGTTGTTGACTTTGGGGACAGGGCTGATCTAAGCAACTTTGGGTCAGCTAAATGACTGGAGTCTTGGGGTGGGGATTGGAGAAGATCCGTTAGAGTCAGGGAGCAAAGCAGGACAATGGAAATTCCACCATTTGGTGCATATGTTATGAAAGATATATGTAAACAATTTTGGAATGACTTTATCTCATAGATTATTTTTGGTATTTCGTTCCTGTTTTTAACATAGTTTTAAAATTACTTTTAAATTTTAAAATATCTTTTTTTTTTTAAAAAGAGATCTATTCACTGGAGAATATTACAATATATAGATAAGCAAAATTAAAACATGCAAAGTACTTCTGCGAAAGAGCAGATCAGTGATTATCTGGGGCTGGAGGTTGGGAGAGGTAGAATTGATTAAAAGGGACAAGACAAAACTTTTTGGGGGAGATGCAAATGTTTTGTCTTGATTGTGGTGGTGATTACCAATGTGTATACACTGTTAAAATTTGAATTATATACTTAAAATGGTTGTATTTTATTGTATATAAATTAAATCTCTATAAAGCCAGTTAATATTTTTCAAACTACTTCTGTCATCACCCATACAGAACTATTCTTAATACTCTGATATACATTTTTTCAAGTGATTTTCTGTGTGTCTCTCTATACACATTTATTTACACAAAAAATGGTACCACTTTTGATCAACCATTAAAAAAAGATTGCTCTGGTTTTTCCAGGTACCTTGAGATTCCATATAAATTTTAGGATGAATTTTTCTATTTCTGCAAAAAATGTCATTGGAATTTTGACAGAGATTGTATGTAATCTGTAGATTTCTTTGGGTAGTATCGGAATCTTAACAATATTAAGTCTTCTGATACATGAACATGAAACATCCTTCCATTGATGTATGTCTTCTTTACTTTCCTTCAGTAATGTTCTATAATTTTCATTATATTAGTCTTTCACTTTCTTGGTTAAATTAATTTCTAAGTATTTTATATTCTGGTGCTATTGTAAATGGAATTGTTTTCTTTATTTCCTTTTCAGAATGTTCATTGTTACTATGTAGAAATGCAACTGATTTTTGTGTGTTGACTTTGTGTTCTGCTACTTTGCTGAATTCATTTATTGTTCAAATAGTTTTTTTAATTCAATTTGTTATTTAAATTCTAGTTCAAAAATTTTTTTCTCTGTGGAACCTTTAGGGTTTTTTATATATAGAATCATGTCATTTCCAAAGAGAGAAAAATAAGTCTTTAAAAAAATATTTTAGAGATGGGCACCTGGGTGGCTCCGTTGGTTAAATATCTGACTTTGGTTCAGGTCATGATCTCAGGGTCCTGGGATCGAGTCCTACATCAGGCTCCCTGCTCAGCGGGGAGTCTGCTTCTCCCTCTCCCTCGGCCTCTCCCCCCAATTTGTTCTCTCTCTCTTTCTTAAATAAATAAATAAAACCTTTAAAAAATTATTTTAAAGAGAGGGAGAGAAAACAGTGGGGAGGGGCAAGGGAGAGAGAAAATCTGAGGCAGATTTCACATTCAGTGTGGAATGTGAAGACCCTGACCCAATCCCAAGATCCTGAGATTGTAACCTGAGCTGAAATCAAGAGTTGGCCTCAGTCACCCAGGTGCCCTGCAGAGATAATTTTACTTCTTTCTTTAAGTTTCTTTTTAAAATTTTTAAAAATTTTCTTTCTTTCTAATCTGAATGCTTTTAATTTCTTTTTCTAATAGGAAATAACAGCCTAATTAGCCTAATAACCCAATAACTTCTAATAACCTAACTGCTGTGGCTAAGACATCCAGTATCATGTTCAATGGAAACGGTGAAAAGTGGGCCTCTTTGCCTGTTTCCTGATCTTGGAGGAGAAGCTTTCAGCCTTTCACCACAGAGTATGATGTTCGTCACCAGTTTGTTATAGAAGGTTTTTATTACGTTGAGACAGTTTCCTTCTGTTCCTGGCTTGCCCATAACTTTTTTTTAATTATTTTTATTAACATATAATGTATTATTTGCCCCAGGGGTACAGGTCTGTGAATTGTCAGGCTTACACATTTCACAGCACTCACCATAGCACATACCCTCCCCAATGTCCATAAGCCCACAGCTTTTAATACAAAGTGAAAAGTATATTTTGGGGATAAATTTTATATAAGTCATGATTTCTACTTTAATTTCTTCTTTTATCCAAGCACTCCTCAATTTCCAGATGGCTAAGATATTATTATATTTTTGCTGTTGTTTTTAATTTTCTGTACCACTGTTAGGTAATATGGCTTTTTAAAACTTTATGAATTCCTTGAGGTTCCTTTGTGTCAAGTAAATGATTGATTTTTATAAATGTTCCATACCAGAGAGGAAAATGTATATTCTTTCTTTGAAGGGGACAGAAATTTTTGACTGAATGACTCTCATCCTCCATATCTTTACTTTCTCTGAAAGACATCTATTAACATTCCTCACTCTACGTAGTTATATTGCTTTCTCTTTTTAATTCTGGAAACTTTGCTCTTATATTGTTTGGTGCATAAGTACTTGTGACTTATATATCTTCATAGTATCTTAGTATCTTTTACCATTACACCTGTTTTAAGTCCTTGGTCAAATGTTACCTCAGATAGGCTTCTCAGATAGGCTTCTCCCACCCTACCTAAGGCTTTCTCCACTATTCCATCTTGCTTTTTTTTTTCTCTCCACAACATTTATCAGATACTATTATGCCAAATAATTCAACTTTTTGTTAATATCTATCCTTTGCTACTATAATGCAAGGTCCACAAAAACAGTTCTTTTATTCTCTTTGGTCATTGTTTTTCTCTTGTATCTAAAAACAATGCTTGACACATAGTAGTTACTTAATGAAGAAATCAATTACCAATGTTTCTCTTTGTGCCATCATTTAATACTTTTCACTTTGATTTTTATTTCCTGATACCAATATCACAATTCTTGCTTTCTTTTTGTTAATATTTATCTGATACATTTTTGCTTATTCCTTTGTTTTCATCATTTATTTCTTAATTTAATTTGGACTTTCTTTTTAAAGGGAGTTCAATCCATTCACATTTGTTGGGATAGTTGATATATTTACATTTTTTCCTCTTTTCTTATTTTATGCTTATTACTTATTTTACCTAGTATTATTTGCTCATTTACTCTTTATTATATCTAGATTTCTCAGAGTGAGAAAATTTCTCTTTTATCCTCTGTTAATTCATAAACTCTATATTTTTCTAGACATATATTTCTACATTTTTATGGTATTTAAAGCTGTATTCATCTATCAAAGTATCAAAATTAAATAAATTATGCTTTCCAATCCCCAAAATGTTTTACTACTATGTTCAAACAAATTTCTTACAAAGCTTTAAATGCCTCACTTCTTTCTCCACCAAATCCTGAACTTTTTGTTTTTTAAAGATTTTATTTATTTGACAGAGAGAGATCACAAGTAGAGAGAGAGAGAGAGAGAGAGGAGGAAGCAGGCTCCCTGCCTAGCAGAGAGCCCGATGTGGGACTCGATCCCAGGACCCTGAGATCATGACCTGAGCTGAAGGCAGAGGCTTAACCCACTGAGTCACCCAGGCAGCCCAATCCTGAACTTTTTTAAAATAACAATTTATTTTCAGTTTATGATTATATATTTTACTTTATAGAATGGGAATTATAGTTCAACATACATTTCTTAATGCTTATGTTACAGTTTGTGCTTATGTTATTATTCATTTAGATCTTAACAATTCATTTTGTAAGAAACACTGCTCACCGCTCCTTTGTATACATTTTTATCTTCCCTTATCTTGAGTTCTTTCATCTGCTATAATTTTCACTTGGAAACAGTTTTTGAGTAATTTGCTTATAAAGAGTATATGAGTAGTATACTATCTTTTTTCCCTACTTTTATGATTTTTATTATTTTTGTACCACTTCTGCTATTACTAACTTAATTTTTTGAGTATAGTTAACACATAATGTTACTTTAGTTTCAGCTGTACAACACAGTAATTAGACAACTCTATACATTATGCCATGCTCACAACAAGTGTAGCTCCCATCTATCCCAGTACAACTCTATTCCAGTATCATTGACTATATCCTTTAGGCTGTTACTTTATTCTTGTGACTTTGTTCATTGTATAACTGGAAGTCTGTATTTCTCACTCCCCTTCACTCAATTTGCCCGTCCCACCTCCCCTCTGGCAATCATCGGTTTGTTCTCCATATTTGTAGGTCTGATTTTACTTTTTGTTTATTCTTCTTTTTTGTTCCTCTTGTGAGTGAAATCATATGGTATTTTTCTTTCTCAGTCTGAGTTATTTTACTTAAAATAATAACCTCTAGTCCATTCATATTGTATCAGGTGGCATGATCTCATCTTTTTTGTTAAAGATTTTATTTATTTATTTGACAGAGAGAGAGCGAGCGAGCACAAGCAGAGGGAGCAGCAGGCAGAGGGAGAGGGAGAAGCAGACTCCCCACTGAGCAGGGAGCCTGATGCAGGACTTGATATCAGGATGCTGGGATCATGACCTGAGCTGAAGGAAGGTGCTTAACTGACTGAGCCACCCAGATGTCCCTGATCTCATTCTTTTTTTTTTAATTACTGTGTTTTATATATATCACACACACATACATACCACATTTTCTTTATCCATTCATTTAGTTTTTTATTTTTATTTATTTATTCTTTTATTCCTTAAAAATCAAAAACCTCTGTGGCTTTTTATTTCTGGCCCCCTCTCTTGGACCACTTGACATTTATATTCTCCTTTTTTCCTCTCTACCTTTCTGAAATTCTCTCATCCTAGGAAATCTTTTCCTTGTCCAGTGGGGGATAGCTAGGGTAATTTTTACGTTTTACTTTCTCACCAGTGTTATTTGACTATGTTGTGAGCCCTTTGCTAGGCTTTTGAAATCCAAATGCCAAAATGAGATGCATTTTGCTCCCCCACTGCTTTATGCCATTTCTACTGTCTGCTGTCTGCCAAAGCAAATGAGCACAGAACTGTTCAGCTGTTTAATAAGGGAAGGGCGAGAAAAAGGAACTTTCAGGAAGAAATGGTTGATAATTTAAAAATATCCTGCCAAAAAGTTTCATTACTATCACTTAATGACCACTAATTAGCATAAATGTGCCTTGTCATTGTTTTCTCCTTCCTAGTATGTTCCTTTGTCTTTCCCAGTTAGGTCCCTAAAGAACCTAAAGAACTCTCTTTCAAGGGTTATTTATTAAGCACCTATTCCAGGTTTAGCCATGCTTCCTTGAAGTAACTCAGGCAGTGAATAAATGTGAAATCCCATTTATTTGCTTTTGTGGCTTCTTCAGATACTTCTTTTTCTTGGAATGGTCAATGATCATAAAAGGTTGAGTCCCTGGTGGCTGAAAATGTAAATCTGGGCAAGGAGCAGAAGACAAATCAACTATCCAAAAATAAATAGAAATGTTAGGAACTTTCACAACTCTTCCTTTAGGTCCCCAGTTTAAGTATTCCATAGAGATAATAGGTGAAGCTTCTATCTCACTTTTGGAACTTAAGATGCTGTATTTCGTATTATATTAGCTTATTATGTTTATATGCAAAATATAGTGAGTTAGGAACTGGATAGAAAAATCTCGCCTCTAGAATTCATGTTTGTTTTTTCTTCTTCCCGAGCCAGAGCTTTTTGCATTGGTTTGATGTACTGTAGTTACTTGGGGTTTAATCTTGTATAATAATTAACTTCAATTGATCCACTGCAGTGTGTTAGCAAAGTGCCCGAGCCTATTAAATCCGACTAAGAATCCTCCATTGCTTTCCTAATTTCCAGCATCATTATGCTGCTGGGAAAGCTGATTAATGTAAAGGCATTTCAAACTGGGGTTTTTTCCTGGTGACATTTTGGAGAAGGGGCATACTATTCCAGTTTGCAATATTGCATCTAATAAATACTAACATAGAGGATCTCCATTCTTAGGAGAGTCCTGGATCTACAAAGGAGGTTTCTTGTTCTTCTTTATAAAAGAACTCTTAAAGAGGGAAGCCAGAATCATCAGAGCTTCACTTCTTAATGGAGGCACATATGGTTGATTTAAAAACAAGGAGAAAATGGAACATTACTGGAAGTGTGCCATGCTCAATAGGCCTCTAGAAAAGAAAACAAAGCCTACCAATGAGAGGACAAGAGGAAGAAATTATTTAAAAAAAAGTTAAAAGATCAATGTAAATGAAGCTGTTAAATCAAATATTCACAGTGGATATTTCTGGCTTTTGAGGAAATTTTAAATAAACATTCAAATTAATCTGTTGAAAGCTCTATGTAGGGGGATTTCTAATGAAATGTTCCATTCAGAAAATTTTCCTGAGATTCAACTGTATGTCAGAGAGACAAAAAAGATTAAGACTTGGTCCTTGCCTTTGAGGACTTCACACTTTTTAGAAAATAGTCTGTTTTGGTTGCCTTGGCGAAGTACAATCCTATCTTGTTTTTCCTCAATTTCTTGAAAATTTTTTAGTCTGAGTCTACTTCCTTAGCAAGTAAAACCTAAGGAACATTTTTACTTTTGCCAGTTCACAGGCTCATCATCTCAAGAATCAGTGATCAGCCTCCAAGAATGGATGGAACAGATGTTGGATGGAACAGATGTCAGGCATGGACTGAGTATTTACCAAGACCAAGACACCCCCCGAAAGGTAATTAAAAATTAAATTAACTTACTTTTTTTGTTTTTCCTCATTATTTTAAAAGTTTTATGTGAAAGAATTCTACTTAATTAAGGGTTTTAGTTGTTTGGTTTCAAATAGTTTTTTTTCCACTGTAAATGATCATATTTCAATTTTATCATTGGAAGGAGATGGAGATTATCTTGATGATTTAATTGAAGTTATCAGGAATGTTAGAGGTAGTGAAAATAATGAAGCTGGGATTTTTAAGAAAGATAGCATTTTCTAACCTGTGAATTTCAATCCCATTAATGTTTTTTCTGATTATTCCCTATCATGGTGCAGTCTCAGTCCAAAGACAGGCCACTGAGGACCACATGTGTGGGAGGAAAGCTCTGTGGATGAGGTAGGATTTGTGTTAGGTAGATATCCCATTGTAGTGGGGAAGAAGAAAGATATTTCCAGTTAAGGGAACAGCATGATCAAAACTGGGTGGTTGTGAGCATGAGGTATAAAGAAGGTAATAATGAGACTTGTTGAGGGTTGAGGGCAGGGTTCATATAGGCAAATAAGTTTTGGCTGAGAGTAAGGTGAAGATGAAAGTATTTGATGAAAATTTTGAAAACTAAACTTGAGGAATCTGAGTTTGAACCAAATAGGGTAGAAAAGCAGGTGTTACAAACACTGAGAAAAAGGAATGATTAAAAACTGAAATATTATGGAGGAATCGATAAAAATTATTAGTTGGACATTATAAAAATTTTCAACACTTTTATGTTTTTGTCCCTTCGTCTGTTGCCACATATAGACTAAACTGATTCTTTCAGAACACAATTAACTAAATGAGTTTGGTGATAGGTTGGGAAGCCAGACAATACTACATCACAGACAAGCTACAAAAATTCTTTTAAAGCTTTTGGAGAACTTGGAGGCTGCCAAAAATAATTTGGGAAAATGTCCTCATAATAAATTTATACAAGTTATTTCATGGTAGAGAAGCAGTACAGGACCTGCCCGCTTCTGCTATCCACTATCTCAAAGTAGAGCATTCCTATGAAGCCTTTTCTAAGCTGAAATGGTATGCAACAAAGAAGCAATTACCATTTATTTATATGGAAAAAATTTGAGCATACCCACATCCAAAAAATGACCTCTCTTAGGCTTTTCTAATACCTTAGGACACATCTTGCTAGCAGATGCACAAAATAAATCTAGATAAAGCACAGATGCTCACGGACAGAGCTAAAAGCTCTGGTGGCTTGATGTGGAGATGCTTAGTATTGTTCATGGGGAAGGAATTGTGTGGGGCTGTTCTCCCTGCTCTGGGTGTGTACAAAACAAATGCTAAGTGCTATTTTAGCTTTTCACTTTTATTGTTGTTGTTGTAGAAGTGACAGTCTTCTTTTGATTGCTTTCAGTTAGGGAGAAAAGGTACTACTGAGGGTCTCAGTACAAAGTTGTGACTGGGGAGACAGCAGTAAGCTAGGACTTGGAAGCTGGATGAGACCTAGTGGGCACTGAACCTACTGGACCTGGCCCCAGAAAATGGTTGCCAGTAGGCTAAGTAGAATATTCTAGGACAAGGTGATGAAATCCTGTGTAGTCTCAGTAGCTAGCGGTGGAGATGGTTGTACAACTATGTGAATACAAGATAAACCATTGATTTGTACACTTTAAAAGGGGGGTATTATGGTACCTGAATTATATCTTAATTCAAAAAATAAATGACGGGGGTACCTGGGTGGCTTAGTCGGTTAAGTGTCTGCTTTTGGCTCAGGTCATGATCCCAAGGTCCTGGGATCCAGTCCTGTATCAGGTTCCCTGCTCAGCAGGGAGCCTGCTTCTCCTCTGCCTGCTTTCCTCTCTCTCTCTCTGATAAATAAATAAAATCTTTAAAAAATAAAAACAAAAAAAAATGACAGTTAAGATCAATATGAAGCTTAACCAAAACCAAATGTCACCAAAATAGAATGAACTCATGAGACCCAAGGATAAATGTAAAATTTCCTCTCCCAAATTAATTTTTATAATTTTATTTTATACATTTTGTAGTCAAATACAAAAATTTGAGATTGTAGTGTATATATCATAATTGCTTGGTACTGGATGATGCCAGAGTATTCCTGGTGTTATTCTACTGCATATTGGTGATCCTAAGTAGATACTCATCTTAAACTGAGGTTTTTTACAAGAGTAAGATAGTTACAGGGTAACCCATTTTTTTCTAGCACTTCCTTATTAATTCTTCCTCTGTATTATTTATTCTGCCTGGATCGAAGACAATTTATCATGAACGTTTTGTATGTGATTTTGGAGGTGTTTTCCTCATGAAATTTTGAGATGGCCAAATTGATAATTCTGTTTTTAATTCTTTATCTTAAAATATGCATAATGTTTAATTATGGTTTTTTCTTTAAATTAATGGAATTAAATAACATTAAATCAAATAGAGGTTTTAAATATCATTTTATTTAACTAATTGATCAAATAATTTTATAAAGATGGAAATTATAAAATCTAATATCCATTATTCAGTGTTTATAATGATTATAATATTTATAATCATTTTATAATAACATATAAGTATTTGCCTTTGTAATTATAAATATTTATAAACATTTGAAGGCTCTATATCATATTCTTTCTAAATTTATCTGACTCTGGCACTCTTTTAATGTTTGCATTAATTGTCAATCTGTTTCCCAATTTATTTAAACACCTGGAAGTCTTTAATAACTGCTTTTGCATGTAAGAATAGTTTTCACAATCTTCACAATTATTTAAAGATTTTATTATTGCAATAATATGTATATATTTACACTTCAATGGTTAATGAGAATTTCAATATATAAAGCACAAAAGAAGATTTTTACCCCAGAGTTCAACAAGAATACTCAGACATTTTACAAGTGAATATTCAGATATTGACAATAAGTCTATATGGTGTGCTTTGTTTCTATTACTGATATTAGTGTTCAAATGTAGATGTGATAGTTAACTTCATGGACTCACAGATAATAATCTTACACAGACTCAAGAATGCTAAATATATTGTTGAAGTGTATAGTTGGCCATTTAGTCTTGTGAAGGCTGGGGTTGAGGCTCAAGCCAGATAGAATTATCCTGAATATGGAGACTGATACATGCTACATGGTATAATATGAAGCTGGATTCTGTTGCAATTCTAGTATGCAGGTTTGGTTTTTGAGGCTCATCCCAAGGATATTAAATGATAGCTTTTAGATGGTAGGTTTATTTCATACCTCTGCCATTTGTATGGTAGGAACTCTTCACCTGTTTATAGGACTGGTTCTCAGTAGAGGTGGGGTAGTTACCCTCCTTGCTTTGATCTCTCCTATTTCCTTTAGACAACCCTAGTTCTTTACATGTCATGCCATCCTAATCTACCACCTGCTACCTCTCCTCATTATCTTTTAAACCAGTCACTTCCTTTTATTTAGTAAACACTTCAGGATCTAAAAATACTGATTTGAAGGGATACATGCACCCCAATGTTTATAGCAACATTATCAACAATAGCCAAATTATGGAAAGAGCCCAAAGGCCCACTGACTGATGAATGGATCAAGAAGATGTGATATCTATCTCTCTATCATCTATCTATCAGAATATTAGTCAGCCATCAAAAAGAATGAAATCTTGACATTTGCAATGATGTGGATGAAACTAGAGGGTATTATGCTAAGCAAAATAAGCCAGTCAGAGAAAGATAAATACCATATGATTTCAGTTGTGTATGGAATTTAAGAAACAAATAAAGAGAAAAAAGAGAGAGAGAGAGAGACAAACCAAGAAACAGGCTCTCAACTGTAGAGAATGAACTAATGGTTACCAGAAGGGAGGTGGGGATGTTAAATAGGTGATAGGGATTAAGAAGTGCACTTGTGATGAGCACTGGGTGTTGTGTGAAAGTGATTAATCATTAAATTCTATACCTGAAACTAATGTTGCACTGTATGTTAACTAACCAGAATTTAAATAAAAACTTGAAAAAAATGAATACTTCAAAACTTGACCCACTTTCTTCCTCTCCCCCCTAATGTTGATAATATTCTTGGTGATTTCAACATTCACATGGAAGAGTAAGCCTCTAGCTCTTTGGTTCTTTGACCTTTTCATTTCCAAAGGCTTTTTCTTTATATAGCCTGACAAACCTATCTCAGGGTCATATCCTTGAACTATCCTCACCAAAACCTGAACCACCTCTAAAATCTTGATTTTAATTATCATAGAGTCCTTTCCTTGCATACCTCTTCAACTATTGCCCATCTATTCCTCTCTTTCAGCTATTCTTTCCTTGCACAATCCAAACCCTGTTAATACCCTGCTTTCTGCCTATTTCAGATCTGTACCTGAGCAGCCAGACACTACAGGGAAAAATATACAATCATTCTGTGCTCATCAGAAAAATGGTCCTGCAAAGATCTCCATGTCCTAATCCCAGTAACATGTGAATGTTACCTTATATGGCAAAAGAGACTTGCAGATGTGATTAAGGCCTTGAGATGGTGCAGAGTAACTTGGATTATCCAGGTGGGTCCAATCCAAATCCATGATACCTTAAAAATGGAGAAGTATTCTCAGCTGTGGTTAGAGAAAGACGTGGTGTAAGGAGTCCTGCTGTTGCTGGTTTTTTTTTTTTAAGATTTTATTTATTTATTTGACAGAGATCACAAGTAGGCAGAGAGGCAGGCAGAGAGAGAGGGGGAAGCAGGATCCCCACTGAGCAGAGAGCCCGAAGCGGGGCTCCATCCCAGGACCCTGGGATCATGACCCGAGTCGAAGGCAGAGGCTTTAACCCACTGAGCCACCCAGGTGACCCTGTTGCTGGTTTTGAAGATGGAGAAAGAGGGTTATGAATGTGGGTATCCCATGGCATGCTGGAAAGGGTAAGGAAATACATTCTTTCCTAGAACCTCCAGGAAAGCAAGCCAGCCCTGCAGATATCTTGACTTTATCCTGGTGGGACCCACAATGGATTTCTGACTTACAGAGATGTGAGATAAATTTGTGTTGATTTAAACCATTAAATTTTTGGCCTTTTGTCACGACATCAATAGAAAACTAGTCCATGTGCTACCTGGTTTCCCTTTAAATTTGCGTCCTCAAATTTCAAACTTAACTGCCTGGAAATTCTGTTATACTGTCTTTGCATATTTGCCTTGATTTTCTTTGCAACAGTCACCTCATTCATTTTCCTCTCTGCCAAAACTTCTAAAACACTCCACTCCCCCCAAAAACCACATTATCATATGGGGGTTCCCTCACCTTTCTATTAAATCTGTCTAACCTACTTCTGTATATTCTTTGTTTCTATCAAAGCAATCCCTCCATTTGTGCTCTGGATTCCATCTGCTCTTGACTTCTCAAGGACTTTTCACCTGCTATTGTCTTCTCTTTGTTCTGCATCGTCAATTCAGGCACAGTTAATAGACCTCTTGTAAACATCTGACACAATTGACCACTACCTTATTCTTGAACCATTTCTTTTTTTGGTTTCTAGGACACCATATTTCCTTCATAACTAGTGGCTGTTCATTCTTAATCTGCTTTGCTGGCTCCTTTCCTCTGCCCTATTTCTAAATGTAGAAATGCCCCAGGACTCAGTGCTGGCCCACCTTTTCTTCTCTATCTATACACTCTCTCCAAATGATTTTATTTAGTCCCCTGACTTTCAGTACTGTCTATATGCCGATGACCCCAAATTTATATCTCCAAACCTGATTTCTCCTCTAACCTCAAGATTTATAACTTAACTTGAAATCTCTATTTTCATATCTAATAAGCATCTCAGACTTCATATATTCAAAATAGTTATTTATCAAGAAAGGGGTGGATTTCTTTCAAGTAATCCATAACTTCCCACCCACTAAAACATATTTATAAGATTCTTTGCTTGGAGAAGAGCTGTAGTCTGTGACTGAAGAGCCAATTTCACAAAGAGTCTTTGATTTTTTCTAGTCTCATTAATACTGTGGGTTAAAGTTATTTTTGGTTGCAAGGAATAGAGGCCCATTCAGGCTAATTCAAGTAAATGGAGGGTGATTTGACAAAGGAGAGTGGCATTCAAATCCAAATAAAGAAAATGAAATGTACCTAGGTCTCATTGGAACTGGTAACTAAACTAAAATACAATCCAGAAAGGAGATTATTTCTCAGGGATGGAGTCTCTCTCATTATCTCTTTGCTTCTCTCTGTGAATCTGCTCTATTTTCTCCTCTCTTCTGGAATCTTCTGCTTATTCATTTTACACACAGTTCCTAATGACTATCCCACCAACCGAATCAACATAGTGGCTATAGGTTCTTTCCTATCAAGAAGCAAATGCAGTGATGTAAGTCTTTAATAACTGGCTCTTGGAGTACAGGAGAGGGAAATGTCCAGATATGTCACATTTTCCGACTTCTGTGGCTTGAATATTTCCACCATGGCTGATTTCAAGCTACCAACATGACATCAATGAGCTTGCTGAATTCTGAAAATTTAACATGTGTCCTTCATAAATGGGTATGTGTTGGATCTAGTATGCTACTACTTAAAGAACACAAGCTTCATGGCTCCTCACTTGCATGAATCCCTTCCCAGGCCTTGTGTCTGGTTTCCAATTTTGTGTTCTTTTTCTACAAATTCTTCCGCCTTGTCCCAACAGTATAAGGTCTGTGTTGCACCTGGATTTGTCTTGTTAATGACCTTCCAGTTCAGTTCCTACAGCTTACTTGCAATTACCCTGTAACTTTTCTGTGGCTTTTTGTTTAAACTACTAAGAAAGGAAATTATTGACTTAGCTCACCTCTTTCAGGGCTGATCTTTTTATGCCAGGCCATACCATAGGTCAGTTATAATAAGTCTGTGGCTGAACTTCTTTGGTTTAGTTGTCCATCTATAGTCTAAACGACTGTAGCTAGGAAAGTGGAATCATGTGTTTCACTGTCAACTTAACAAGGGCTGTGTGTGGGCCAATTTCCCGTAGAAGAATCTGTCAGTGGAACATGTTTTACCTAGAGATGTCAAACTTCCTGTGTGTCCTAGCCATCAATATAAATAAGACTTCTAGTACAATAAAACACAACCTGTCTTTGATATAACAGTTGAAAATCAAAATGATCAGTCTGCCTTCTAAGTCAAACCATGAAGAGTATCTTCTGATCTAGAGATTTACTACTTTTTGATCTAGACTATTTCAAGAGTTATTGAAATAAATAAGCAGACAATGATATAAAATTTATGGTTTTGACCAAAAGTAACAAATGACCACATGGGAATTCCAAATGGAAATGAGAGGCTGTAGACATGTTAGCATTTATATAAACTGAGTCTCATTGTATTTGTATGACCCAATACATAGGATGATTCAGCAGAAATGAAGACAGATATTAAGTGATTAACCTTCAGGATTCTTTTATGCCGTTGCCATTGTGACGATTTTCTCTCTGTAAGTAAGCCCTTTTCACAAGAACATTCCCACTTAAATCTGTCAATAATTTATAATATAATAATTCCTGTGTTGCTCCAAGCCCTCTGAGAAAGACTCTCTAAGAAAGGGGATCAGGAACCTTCTTAGAACAGCTCTTGAAGCTATATTTTATTAAACATTCCTATGTACACTGAAGTTTGAGAACTCTGTGGCAGACTATTCGGTCCTATTTACCACTGCATCTCCAGCACCTAGAATAACTCCCAACACTGATCAGACACTGAAGATGGTTGAATGAATGAATGTGTCCCTTGGGGTCTGGAAATTAGTCACCTGTATCTTCTTTAGAAATTACAAGGAATTGGACATGAAGATATGTACTAAATGCTTTTTAATTGCTGGAAAACTAGCCTGTTTTGGTTGTTATCCAAGACATATGCATAGAGAACAAAATCATTTTTATTTACCTCCTTTATCCAACTAATTCTCCAAATCTATGCCTTATTCAGCCCATTTAGCTCTGTAGGCTGCCTTGCTCTAGGGATTCACTCTAATTACTCACACTGTCAGGGTGTCACTTCTCAACTTGTCATTGTCACTGGGGGTGAGAGTCAAAGTATTTAACAACTGATACAGTGCAAGCACCAACTAATCAGTACAGATTCTGACTGTGAACAACCGGGAGGGCCATATCAATCCATAATGGCTGAAGATCAGCTTTGAACATTAGCCTTGTGTAGAAGACTGTGCTCCTAAGCATTTGGCTTTATGGGTTCTTACCAAAAATGATCTATAAAAGGGTGAATCTTCCTGGATCTCAGATCATAGCTCAGATTATCCTGTGTGATAGGTGAGAATAATAGCCCTTTAAAGATATCCATATCCTAATCCCCGAAACCTGCGAATATTAGTTTAGATGGCAAATGGGACTTTGCAGATGGGATTAAGTTAAGCATCTTGAGTTGGGGAGATTATCCCGGATTATGTGGGACCCAGTATAATCACAAAGGTCCTTATAAGAGAAAAGAGAGTCTGAGTCAAAGCAAGAGATATGAGGGGAGAGGAAGGGAAGTGGGGAAATATGCTTTGCTGCTGGAAGATGGAAGTAAGACGCTATGAGCCAAGGACCAAGATTTGTCTTTAATAAAAGCCAGAAAAGCTAAGGAAAAAGCTACAGATTCTCCTCTAGAGCCTCCAGAGGGAGTACAGCTTTGTTGACATCTTGATTTTAGAACTTCTGATCTCCAGAACTATCAGATAATAAATTCATGTTGTTTTAAGCCGCCAGATTTGTGGTGACTTACCACAGCAGCAATAGAAAACCTGTCATAGGTATGATCTTCATAGTCAAATTTAAGTATGTACAGGTGTGATTCTCCTTCACCAGTATAATTTGTAGCGCATATTTTGTTTGGTCTCGGAAATCTTAATGTTGACAAAGAAAGGTACTACTGGTCAAACGCATGATTAAACATTTTTTTCAAATAAAAACCTAGTAAAAATCAAGGTTTTGTTCTTCATTTTTTTTCTTATGTGGTAGCAACTAAATACCAAAGTGGAAGACAGGGTGTTTTGTCTGCTTTCCTTTGGTGTCTGAGGAGGGGAATTTAGCTCTTATTATATATGAATTGTTGGTCTTTATCCCTATTGCAGTGTCTCCTAATATCTGTAGTCCAACCAGATGTACATTGGACAGTTAGTATGGAGTTCACTGTGTTTTCTTATTAAAATTACAAGACCCCTACCCATCTCTCAGTCATCTGTACCCTTCTTGAGGGTGCAGATAACTTTGATGTATCTTCCCATCACTCTCTGGGGTCTTAGGAGATTTGGAAGACTTTTTGGTCCTCTCTATCTAGGCATGTCTGGCCACCATTTTTGCAAAACTTGTGGCTTTCTTGAGCTCCATCAGGGAAGTTACGCAGAGGTCTCTGCTCTTAATATTCCCGAAATATTTCAGGGGTTTCCACCATGCCTCTTCCCAGAAATGACTTTCAACTTTCCTCCCTTCCTCAGCCAATTGAATTTAATTTCATTTTGGATGTGGAAAATCAGCTCTTCTTTCACCATAAATTCTTCCTAGCTCCCTTGTTTATGAGATAACTTTTGTGCTCTAAGACTTTGCACCAAGTCTTTAAACTTTTGAAACTCGAAACCTTTTTCTCTCTCAAAAATCTTGTGTTTTATAATCCACAGCTTTAGCTATTGAGAGAGTGGCTCTGCCAAGGGTTTTAGAGGTCTAATTCCAAAGTAAACTCCAAGAATGTGACTCTTTGTTTTATGCATTGGGCTTTTGCCTGAGGTAATAAGTTTCAGGCTCAAGGTCTAATTTTAATGGGAAATGTTGAGGGTTAATGAGGGGTAAAAAGAGAATAAAGACCCATCCGCTAATACTTGAAGATACTGTGCCTCTACAGTTTTCTCCCTAGTAAATCATGGCATTTGGATTCCCCAACAAAGGTCTCCCCTCCATGCTGCTCCCCACCAAGTTAGGCAAGGCCATTGCAAGACTTATCTGACCTCTGTGGAGGCTCTGCCTTCATTCATGGCAGAATTCAGAGGAGAACTAAGTGTCCAGAATCTGTGCATCCAGAATAACAGCTTCCAGAATTCATAGGGGGTGTTATTAGGATAAGATCAAAAAATACAGGTGACAAATTTTTAGCTCCCGAGTTCAAAAAGAAAAAAAGCCACTTGTTTCCATGTAATTGAGAAAAAAAGTTAGAAAGAATATAAGATCAATGTGAATACTTTCTCCTGCCTTTTCATACTCTCCCCATGTCTGTCACATGTACAACATGTGTGTGCTTGTGCATGCATGCACACACGAAAAAAGACTTTTCAAGCAGGGAGTGATAAGAGCAAAGAGTTTTGGAGGGGTAGAAAGAGAGTTAGACATGTATTTGGAGGTTTTTGTATTCTATCCCCCCATCCTGTTGGGCCAAATATGAAGGGCAGTAAAACATGATGAAAATCCCAGTTAAAGGTTGAAATAAATCAAAGAAGCAAGGATTTGAGTTTTACATCCTAGGTGAGGACCTGGGAACCTGGTGGAGCAATCCATTTCCTTTCAGTCCAGTGCAGCAGTCTGATTGTAGAGCTGTACTGTGTGACAGGTCTAGGTAAGAAAACATCAAAGATAAGTCTCCACTACTCTTACTACCTGTCAACTCCCATCTCCTAAGTTCTCTGAACCCTCCACAAATGTGGAAGTCCATATGAAAATATCCTGTGGTTCCCTGAATTGACTGGGGGAGGTTATATGAGGGAAAGAGAACCAATGTATTTCTAAGGTGCTTTTATCCAGGACAAGAAGATTCTGTGTGTGATTTCAATAGTCTCTGCCATGAATTGGGATATGTAATACCTATGACTGGCTCATCAGCACAAGAGAGCTAAGTGGGAACCAAATGACTATAAAAAAAGAAATTTCTGGGGCACCTGAGTAGTTCAGTTGTTATACATCCAATTCTTAATTTCAGCTCAGATCATTATCTCAGGATTGGGAGATCTATCCCTGTGTCACCTGCTTAAGATTCTCTCTCTTCTTCCCCACCTCCACCCCTGCCGACTGCTCGCACATGGGTGTGCACCCTTTCTCCCTCTAAAAAAAATAAATAAAACAAGTGATTTCCATTTGTGGCAGGTTAATGCAGAAATTCTAATTTATTTTTATTTTTTATTTTTTAAAAAATATTTCTTTTATTTATTTTAGAGAGAGTGAGCATGTGAGTGTGGGGGGAGGGGCAGAGGGAGCTGGTGAGAGCAGATTCTGGGTTCAGCATGGAGCCTGATGTGGGGATCCATCTCAGGACCCCAAGATCGTGACCCTGAGATCACTACCTGAGCTGAAACCAATAGTCAGATGCTCAATTGACTGCACCACCCAGGCACACCTAATTCTCATTTATTTGTGCCTTCTGTTTCTATACTCTTTGATACCATCCTTTACATTGACTGTAAGCTTGGCCATGTCGCTTGATTTGGCCAACAAGGCAACAAAACATGACTAGTAGAAACTTAAAGGAGTGCTTACATATTAGGGATTGCCTTTTCTTGCTTCCATTGGGATTCCAAGATCACTCTGTGATCAGCCTGTTGGATTATGAAAGACATGTGGCCCAACTATGTTCTTATCCCAGCTGACAGCCAGCCAATCTCCAGACATGTGAATGAGGTCCTTGACTGCCAGCTGACTGTAGGCATAAATGAGTCCAGCTGAGTCCAGCCCAGATTGCTTACCCACAGAGTTGTGAGCTAAATAAATGGTTGTTATTTTAATCTACTAAGTTTTGAGGTAGCTTGTTAAACAGCAAACATCAACTGATAGAGAATTCAAAGGAGTGTCGTGCAAAATTTGGCCCTAGGAACAGATGGGATGAGTTACATCTGCAGCAGTAAGAAAGCAAGGCCAATACAGTGGCATTCCCTTTAACTGCTGCCTCTTTCCCAAACAACTCCAGAGCTGATCATTGATCCTGAGGAAGGGAGTGAACCAAGGGGGAAAATAGTGATTATGACTGAATGTCCAACTTAAACTGACTGGGAAATTGCTGAATTTACCTGGACATAACTGGCTGGAATTCTCTGTATTAGGCAGAATTGTGGTGGCTCAGAGGAAGATACTTTTTTAAAGATGTCTGAGCCTGCAACCAGGGAAATCTATGCTTGCTGTACTTGGTATTTTGGTATTAATGCCCTAGACTGAACCTCATGTATCTGAATGATTAAACCCAGAGCCATGCATCACACTCATGTACAACTATGAAGACCTGCATCAAGGGGCACCCGGATGGTTCAGTTGATTAAGTGTCTGCCTTTAGCTCAAGTCATGATCCCAGAGTCCTGAGATTGAGCCCTGCATCTGGCTCCATGCTCAGTAGGGAGCCCACTTCTCCCTTTGCTCCTCCCTCCTCAAATAAATAAATAAATACAGTCTTAAAAAAAAAGATGTGAGTCAAAATCAGCTTTGAGTTACTTCCCAGGGTGCAGGAAAAGGGCTGCCTTACTGTGAGTGGGAGAAACATGAAAAAATATGGATTCCTGTAATGGGTTCTCATTATTCCTTTTGCTTTGCTATAATAGAGAACAAAATAGGAAAGAAAAAGGTAAGCACTTTTTATATGTTACATTTATTAATTTTAATATTTTAACACCTAACATTAGATTGAATACTTACTCAGCACTCTGCTACACTCTTTATATGTATTGTCTCATTTAATCCTTGCAGCAACCTATGAGGTAATACATTATTTCCCCCATTACATAGGCAAAGAAACTGAGACTCACAGATAAAATTACTTAAGTTCATGCAATGAATAAAATGGTTGAAATCCAGAACTGTCTCCAGAGAATGTGATTTCATTTTGGCCAAGCACTGCCTCTTGAATTCATGGTAGCATTTTGAAATTTATTGTTAGCAATGAGTTTTCTTGCAAAAGAAAACAAGT
Organism: Lontra canadensis; assembly: GCF_010015895.1. Classification (NCBI taxonomy): domain Eukaryota; kingdom Metazoa; phylum Chordata; class Mammalia; order Carnivora; family Mustelidae; genus Lontra; species Lontra canadensis. Next base: position 2,817,307 of record NW_022631075.1, on the reverse strand, counting down.
ATTGAGAAGGACTGGAGAGGAAAATAAAGGGCTGAAGAACTAGTTACAATTTCATGGGGAACTCAGGACATTGGGCAGAGCAAATTTGAGAGAGGGGCCACTTTGTTGCTTTTGGATGAATGATCTTGCTCAAGGGGCTTCACACAGACTAGAGATGATGGCAGTGATTTGTATTGAATTTGGCCCCGGGACGGAAAGGCCGACCAAGTTTTTCTCTTTAAAGTAATCGTACTTCACAATATATTGTCCTGATAATAGCTTTCTTGTAAAGAAAATAAAGAAGATATACAATCAGAGAAAGCAGAAGTGGTCTTTAGGCCTCCCCCAATATCCAGGTCAGTACTAATTCCCAGCATTTATAAATTGGTATATTTGATAAAATGTGTCTGGATTGTGATTTTCTACCTATGACCACTGATTTAAAAAATGAAATATTTGCAGGCCAAGAGATTTTCATCTGAAATAACTTGCTATGTATCATGGTCGTCACTCTCTCAATCATCACTTCCAGGTTCCAGCAGAGGCTTTGGAAGACGAAAGGCTCTTTGTTTTCTATCCTTTCTATCGGTGGGTATTATCAATGTGGCACCAAACTTTGGCAGAGCTCTTTGCCTTGGTGCTGTTCTGACATTCTTGCAGTCTGTGCTGAGATCCACATGGATTTACCTTGCAGCAATGACCATTTTGGCCGTTAGGTCACTGGAACCCCAACAACCCCGACTGCTGCCAGACCTGCCTCCATCTTTGAATGCCAATCAATACACAGTCACCCAATGGACTGGATACACTTGACCCCTAGTTTTTTCTCTGAATGGCAAGTGTGTTCATTAGGAAAGATCTTTCCTGGAAGCAGGAAACAAAATGATTAGGTTGAATGAATGGTTGAAATGCAATCTTTAGACTAAAAATATATCATGTGTGGGGCGCCTGGGTGGCTCAGTGGGTTAAGCCGCTGCCTTAGGCTCAGGTCATGATCTCAGGGTCCTGGGATCAAGCTCCGCATTGGGCTTTCTGCTCAGCAGGGAGCCTGCTTCCTCCTCTCTCTCTCTGCCTACCTCTCTGTCTACTTGTAATCTCTGTCAAATAAATAAATAAAAATCTTTAAAAATATATCTTGCATGTGGAAGCACCAGGGTAGGAGGTACTAAACCTTTGCCTCCTTCCCTTTTCCCCTTCATTTTCAAATGAATGAATATGATGTGGGAAAAAAATAGGGGTACTTTTTTTTTATGACAAACTGAGTTATTTTGAAGATTGTTAGTCAACAATTAATCTAGTTTCCACCTTTTTCCATGAAATCTCCATAATTTTTTTAAATGTGTGCCCTAGTCTAGAGATTGTCAACATCCATAAAAATTACTTTCAATATCTTTGTTTAAATACATTCAATTTTCTTTAATACTGGGCAAAATGCATGATTCTTTATGAGATATTGCAATCCTTTTGGAATAAAATTTCTGAGATGTTAAAAATTTCATTTTAACTCCAGACAACCAAGTTGTTATTTTCTCATTGCTAAGGAAACCATTGTGTCTAAATCACTAGTAAATACAATAGATGGTAGTTAGACTTTTGTTTGGTGGGGGCAAGTGCCTCTCCCTTGGGATTAGAAAATTATTACCTTTTGATTGGAAAGAACAAGTCATGTGAGTTTAGGCTACTGCTTTAGAGAAACACACCTGCAAGATTCTGTTCTGTTTTTCCTTCTGTTTTAGTCATGGATGAATAGGCAGGGAACCTAGGGATAGGTTTTAAAGAGACCTGGCAGACAAGCAACTCTATCTTCCTCCTTCCCTGCAGATGTCCCATTCCTAACAGTGAGAGTCAGAGATCTTTCACAAATCCTGTCTCCCAAATCCATTCCTTCCTTTCTTTTATACCATTGTCTCCTTGATCCAGCTCTTCTCATCTTGAAATGAGACTTTATGATAACCTCTAAACTAGTCTATGTCCAGACTCTTTCTCCTGTATTTCATCCTTCATATGTTATGTCAGGTTAATTCTGAGCAGACTGCTTGTGTTTAAATCTCAGCTCTGCCACTCACAAACTGTGTGATCTTTGGGCAAATTACTGACCCTTCCTTTCTCAATTTCCTCCTCTGTAAAATGGAGATAATAATGTCTATTTCATAAGGTTGTGATGAGTAAATAAGTTAATTCATGTAAAGCTCTTATTACAATGTCTGATGCAAACACTCAATATAAGTCAGCTCTTATTAGATTCCCTAAAACATCACTTCTTTTCTTTTCTTTTCTTTTTTCAGTGTTCCAAAATTCATTGTTTTTGTACCACACCCAGTGTTCCATGCAATATGTGCCCTCCATAATACCCACCACCAGGCTCACCCAACCCCTCTCTCCCCTCCCCTCCAAAACCCTCAGTTTGTTTCTCAGAGTCCACAGTCTCTCATTGTTTGTCTCCCCCTCTGATTTCTCCCAAAACATCACTTTCTGTACCACTATTTTCTCTTCTCAATTCAAATACTTCAATGATTCTCCATCATACTTTTTGCCTTGACATTTAGGGTCTTCTCTAAATGTCAATATGTAGCAATATGCCATGCAATAAATGGCAATATAGAGTCAATTCTTACGTTTCTGAATGGACCCCTCTAAGTAGCCCTGGGAAGTGGCAGTATGTAGTGGCAAAGATACTGGTTTGGGAGTCATTCACAGCTGAGGTTGAATTTCAACTCAGTTACTGTGTAATCTTAAGCTGTTTGGTCTTCAGTTTCTTTTTCTATAAAATTCAAATGACAAGTACCATTCTCATGGGAGTTCTTTGGAGAATCAAACAAAAAAGTCCTTATAGAAGCACATAGCATACTACTTCCCATTGCAGGTGCTTAACAAAAGTTATTTCCTTCTCTCATTCCTTCACTTCCTCTTCAGTCATGATGATTGTTATGGGCTGAATTGTGTTCCCCCACAAATTCATATGGTAAAGCCCAGACCTCCAATATCTCAGAATATGACTATATTTGGAGATAGTGCCTTCGAAGAGGGAATTAAGTTAAAATGAGGCCAGAAGGGTGGGTCCTAATCCAATCCAATTCTCTTCTTTTAAAAAGAGGAAATTTAGACACAGGGAGAAAAACCAGGGTTGCGGACATACAGAGGAAAGACTATGTGAGGACACAGTGAGAGGGCAGCCATCTGCAAACCAAGGAGAGATGTTCAGAAGAAACCAAATCTGCTGGCACCTTCATCTTGGACCTCTCCCCCCAGAACTGTGATAAAGTTACTATTTGTTCTTTAAGCCACCCAGTTGTTGTATTTTGCTATGGTAGCCCTAGAATACCAATATATTGATCTGCTCATTATTTCCCAAATGTGTGTAAATTATCACCTTTTTATCTCCAGCTTGTGGGACAAACCATGAAAACTAAAACCAGATATACTACCCATTGTGAGAAGTCATTTGCCTGGCTCCTTCTGAGAACTTCCCAACAGGTAACCACCATGCTTTATGCCAAATGACTGTACCATCCCTGCCACGACTGATTGGGCCTTACTCAAACTCAGTCAGTTAGATAGGTCTGTGATCTATGGGTGACCTGGCACAAGAGTTCTCCTAAAAGGGGTACTCTGAACTCAACAGTGACAGTCTAGCCCATTTAGATTCTCTGTGTTGTGGCTCATGTATGAAAGACACATATATGAGTATCAGTAGATGGAAGTCAGGAGGTATCAGTCAGAGTGTCCGTAGATGGAAGAGTGGGCAAAAACCTAGAGACACAGGATATTATAATAATTGGAAACTACAAATAAGCAGATAGTTGAGAGAGAGAGAGAGAGAGAGAGAGAAACTATCAAGTCATTTGTAGGAGAGTGGGGACATAGAAAGATGTAACTAGAAAGAGGAAAACAGAAAATGTGAAAAGTTGAAAATGTAAAGTAATGATTAGAGTTGAAACTAATAGATGTCTACTTGTCTGGTTACTTGTTGGAACTTTGGAGTTGCTATTCAATTACTAAAACTGCACATCCTAAAAGATCTTTAGGCTCCAGACAGTGCCTGACTGTGAAGTCACTGAGACCATTTCCTGTATTTCCCTACTTCCTCACATAATCTTACACTAGAGGGTTACTTCTCTCCTCACCCAAGTACCCTGATTGTGCCTTTGTTCCTTGAACTTCAAGGGACTAACACAACTGAAAAATCATTGCCTCTCCTCTTTGCTTTTCTAAGTCCTCCTCTTCCTTTGTGACCTAACTCAAATCCTGTTGTTCCAATAAAACCCTCTTCAACTGTTTCAGGATTGGAAAACACCTATAGCACTTACTGTCTTAACTACATATTTCACCCCTAGCAGTTAATTTAAAATACTTATTTCTGCATTAAAGAACCCTGCTTATAGACTTCTGAGTCACTGGATATGTTTGAATGCACTAAAGCATAAAAATTCATAACTGTGGAATTTAGACTTACACTAATGAATAGTCTTCTCCATATTATTCAAATTAGTGAGGTACGTTTGTCAGCCCAACCTCACATCTGATCTTCCTTGTTATCAAGAGAGGTCCTGATAGGGCTTTATTTGGCACCTGACCTTCTCGTGTCTTAATAGCTGTGGCCCTCAGATGAGGCCTGATGATTCATGAATTTTATCAAAACACCAGATTTATTTGTAAAGTCGTGCTCTAAAGACCAAAAGGTCAACATTATGCTGTGGGACAATTCTGTTGTATGTCTTTAATAAGCAGCCGTCAAAAATGTTGTCCATTCTCCCCATGTTGCCTATTGAGATGGACCTCCCTTGCAGTGGCATGAGGGCACACTGACAACTGTGAGTGCCTGGCTGTTTAGAGTAATAAAGGTGATGGCCACAGCCAGCTCCTTAGCTCCTGTTGGAAAAATTACAATTTGCTCTTCTGTGAATTAAACCCTGGAGGAATCAGCTAGCTATCTTAGTAATGACCTGATAAACAAAGGTGTTTCTAAGCTAATGTTTGGCCCTCTCTACCCCCTGCACTTTCGATGTATTAGTGTCCAAGTGTTTGGGTGAGTTTATTTGAAAATGTCTGGAGTAGCTATTTTGAGAAAGTGAAAGCCCTTGTGCAATATTTGAAAAAAAAAGTAGGAGAGCTGTACTATTTTCACTCTGAGGAAGACCACCTAGATATTTCCTGAGCACTAGCAAGACTGGCTTTGTCCTGGAACGACTTGACTCTAAACTCTAGACACTTCCTTTACTGTCTCTTGTTGCAGTCCCTTAGATGTTGATTAACTTCACTAAAAGGCTTTGGAAAAGTGTTCCATGGACCAGGAAATGTTAAATTGCCATCTACTCTGGATAAACTGAAGGCATCAAAAGCCAGCAGAATCTGGAATAGGAAATGGAACCATGTTGCAGTTTTGGCTAATAGCCTTCCAGGGCATATTTGGTGCCAACAGATTGGGCTTTTGGTTCCTTTATCACGATCACTGGTTAATTGCACAGGTGGAATCAAAACAGAATGCCATGGAAAGCTAGAAAAAATAAATTGTTCAGGCAAAAAAAAAAAAGGAGATTAGGAAGGAAGGAACAGGGCAAGATACTGAATACCTTCTTTCTGCCAGGTTTTCTATTTGATGCTTTATCGAATGTAACAAAAAACTCTGTGAGGTGAGATCTACTCAATTGCTCAGGATGGGGAAACTGAGGCACAGGGGGGTTAAATGATTTATTCAAGGTTACACAGCTTATAAAAGTGGCAGAGCTGGGATCAGAGACCATATTTGTTTTACCCCAAGGCTGATATTTTAAATCACAAGAGCAATATATCTTAATATATTTTGTATTTTTAAATGCTCACTAACCCATTTGATTGATTTGTCAGATTAACTAGAATTCATCGTGCGTGGGACTGAGTTTATGATACACAGGGAAGGGGAGGTTTTAATGGGTGATTTTAAGAAGGGAAGCATAGTCCAAAGCAAGAGATCTAAACCATATTTATCTTACTGGTATATTGGGAAATAAGAACAATTGCAACAAGGGCCTTCTTCATGGGTAGCAGGAATAACCTCAACAAAGAGCATACCATCTACTAGTAGATCTTGAAACCTTATCTGGTAGGTCACCGAGTTGTCACTGTCACTACACATTCTTCCATCAAAGTGTACCCTCCTGACAGGATCAGTCCTATCTTAGTGTTTAGTGCCAACAAGTTTCTAACACGGCAAAGATACTAAAGAGTTGTAACCTTTAGATTAATTGTTTTGTATTAGCAATTTTATTATTTTATTTTATTTTACCATCTTCATAAAAATAATTATTAAGCAAGGCAGGACTAAGTGGTTAGAAATTGGGTATTCCATGTGAACAATGACTATATTTACTAGAGTCAACTTTTAGCTAACCCCAAGGACAAATCTTTATAAATTCTTACTGACATTGTCTACCTAGTCTGCTGATTTAAGTCTTTTGTTGACAGAAAGAAGATCATTATTTATTCTGGCTCAGCAGGAATACAAACAGTGCTCTCCCCTTCCCTTTTCCACTGCTCCCTTTGCCTTCAGGCTGACCTCCTCATTACATATTAGAATCCTAAAATAAAGCTTCTGCCTATTGGCCCACACATCTTGCCATTATTAGAAACTTTAAGAAATCATTGGCTAACACCATCATTTACACATAGATTGAAAACAGAAATCAAGAGAAATGATGCGACCTGCACAGAAACTTCCAGTTAGTTATTTAGTTAATGGTAAAATGAAAAAAAACAAACAAACCCTGATCTTCCATTCAATGCTGATATTCTATGAGGGTCTTCTTTTTCTTCTTTTCCTTTTGAATCCAGGAGTCATAGCAGAAACTCTATTTCTCCCATTTTTGTTATTATTAATAACATTATTTACAAAATACCTTCAGCTTTTGAAAAAATGGCTTCCATTGTTTTTTGATCTTTGTTTCCTTGTGTAATTTTCCTGACTTTGGAAATTCATGCCTCAGCTGGAGAGTTGGGGAGTAGAGGGAGAGCCATGGATAGTTTTAAAAGGTGCTCTGTTGCTGCAAATTGCATTTCCTTCACAAACAACTTGTGTGGTCTCCATTCCTCTATGTCTAGCTTCAATGTCAATGGCAGCTCCAAGTCCCACAATTTTCCAGTCCCTTATCGATGGGATTTCTTAAGTGACAGCATAGGCAATTGAAACACAAATTTCTTTTCATGATCAATATCTCAAATGACGAATAATGCACGAGGCTTAAACATTCACTTTGTTTCAGTCTTTGCATTTTTATTTTCTGAAAAGGCTAGCAAAGGTTTTCCAAAATTTATTTGCTGAAATATTTGTGGCTGGTCTATGAGGCTGAAGGACACATTGATAAGACAGAGGTCTCTCTAACATAAACAGGAGGCTTTGGGCTCAGCTGGTGTTTGACAGTGGGGATGTTTATCTTCAGTTAGCTTTTTGTTGAGGGACTTTCCTCCATCACAAAAGCCCCCTTTTAGTATTCACTAGTAGACTTCGTTAACTCCTTTGGATCTGGACCATTGCTACTGCAAACTGATGTTGTGAGAGAAATCAATTTATAGGACCCTATCAGACATTGAAATCAGGCAAGAATACAGCTTATGTGGTAAACTAGGGCACATATCTGGTATGAAAGTAAAAAAATCTGAAATGACCATTTGGGAAGAAATCATTTTATTCCTTTCAAAGGAAATGTTAGAAATTAGCACAGCTGAAAATGTGAGCAAAATTTTTCTATATTACCTAATTTTGTCTTAGAAATAAAGGGCTCTGAATATGTAAACAGTATTTAGTTCCTGATGGATCAAGGCATTTTGAAACAGGAGGAATTTCTTGAGCTCTTGGAACTAAGAAAGGAAATTAACATGTATTGAGCACTGCTTCGTAACAGGCAGTATGTTAGGCACTTTACATAAACTCCCTAATTAAATTGTCTCAGTAGTCGGGGAGGTAGGTACTATTGTCCTACTTTACAGAAAGGAAAATGAGTGTACCAATTCCGGACCTGTTTGCTCACAGGTTCATTTCTTGCCTTTCCCCTATCCTGCTTAGTAGCACCCAAATGCTAACTTCTGCAGACTACACAGCTCAGGCTTCAGTGAAAACTAGCTTCTGGCTGTGTTCAGCCAAAGAGAGATGCAGGTAGGAGACTGGAGATCAGGAGGAGGGAAGAAACCATGATATTTCTTACCATTCTCCCCAACCCTCCAGCCTGAGACAGCACCTTTAGAAGTGGCTGCTTTTCCTCTGTGGCACCAGCTCCCAGACAGGCTTGATGCGGTTCTAGCTTCTTCTGGGTATCTCTGGCTCCTGGGCTCCAGAAACAAAGAAACAAACAAACAAATGAAAAACCAGAACATTTCCCTTCTTTTCCTCTCCAGTTGTAGGATGGTAGTGATCTCTTGTTGTTGCTAATCTCTGGGTTGCCTCCCTTCCCTTTATTTGGCTTCTCAGCAATTCCATCAACTGTATAATGCATTTCTTTTCTTAAATACTCTCTACTTCAAAAAGACTATATAAAAAATAGTTTCTGGTATCCTGGTTGGGCTAGGAGTTGATTATGTCTCAAAAGTGTCTACTCTTCCCTCTTGGTTTGAAAACATCACAGATTTATGATTCTCTCTCAAAACTTGGAAGATCCTTGGCAGAAAAAAAAACAGCTTTAAAATATTTACTCAACAAAATCATATTTCCATTTCCCCAATAGTTTCCTTCTGCACCTTATTAGACTGCAAATCAACAAGAGTTTGTCCTATTACCTTCTAGCTAGCCATTTGTGTTATACATTGAGGTGTTCATTACAGAGCTAGTCCTTTGCTAGCCCAATGGAAACGTCTTTTGGGTCTCTTAATGTTTCAGTGTCATCCCACTCTACCTTTAGAACAGTATTCTATTTTCCAGTTTCATTTCTTCTAGTTATGTCAACTCTAGTGCAGTAGACTTTTTTGAGGCCTGGACCTTTGCAGAAAGAAAAGTGCCTAAGGTCATGTCAATCTAGATCTGAGCTTCCTTCAAGTCACTGAGAGAAATGGGAAGGACGAGTGCAGGGAAGAAGAGAAGAAAAGGCACAGGGCAGGAAAGAGGGAGAGAGAGAAAACTAAGAGGAGGAAGAACACAAGAGGAAATGCAGTGAGAAGCAAAAGGGTGGGAAGACATAAGGAAGGAGGTAGAGAAAAATGGTTTTAATGGATTAAGGCAAATGTCATGTTGAGTTTTTCAGGACACATTTAAGAATATGGGGATTTGTTATGACAGAATATAGAGATAATAATTGTCGATTTTCCTTCATTACCGAATATTGTCATTTTTTTCCTTATAGAATTGAGACAATTTTCTAAACAAAGACATCACCTTGTATAAATGATAGATCTTGCTTTAAAAGAACTTGCCATTACTTAAAAACAAATCAGCAGGAAGCCGACTAATCTGTCATCCTGGGAATATAGTTGAGATTGGCTTGATTTGTTCAAAATCTTTTTGTCTGAGCTTATAAAAATTATGTATCACATCCCTCACTCCCTATGCATAATTAAAACCATTTTATTTGGGGGCTGATAGTTGAGCTAGGTACAGTGATTTGTAGAAGTCTTATAAGATACCTGACTAAGCTGGATTTTGCTAGTCTCATGTTGGAGGCTGTCATTCTTTCCAGGTCACACATGATGTGGCAGAAGCTTGTTTTAAAATATAGCACAAACTCCTTTTCAGTTGGTTTGGAGCTTTTTGCTGAATTCCTAAACAGGCAGCGCGTTATTGAAATAGAATTTTAAGGTGTAGTCTAGTAGAAGGAGCCCTCAAGCCTAACAAGGGGGCTTTAGGAAGTTTCTCAACACCTCTTTCCTCCACTGGCACCTAGACTAGACCCAGGAAGACTGGGAAGTCAATGACCTTTTTTATTTTGTTTTGTTTACAATGAACTTTATTATTATTATTATTATTATTATTATTTTATTATGTTATGTTAGTCACCAGACAGTACATCATTAGTTTTTGATGTAGTGTTCCAAGATTTACTGTTTTCATATAATACCCTGGGGTTGATGCAATACATGCCCTCCTTGATACCCATCACTGGGCCAACCCATCTCTCCACCTACTCTCCCCTCTAAAACCCTCAGTTTCTTTCTCAGAGCCCACAGTCTCTCATGGTTTGTCTCCCCTTCTGATTCCTTCATTTTTCCCTTCCTTCTCCTAATGTCCTCCATGCTATTCCTTATGTTCCACAAGTAAGTGAAACCATATGTTAATTGACTTTCTCTGCTTGGCTTATTTCACTCAGCATAATCTCCAGTCCCATTCATGTTGATGCAAAAGTTGGATATTCATCATTTCTGATGGCTGAGTAATATTCCATTGTATATATGTACCACATCTTCTTTATCCATTTGTCTGTTGAAAGGAATCTCAGCTCTTTCCACAGTTTGGCGATTGCGGACACTGCTGCTATGAATACTGGGGTACATATGGCCCTTCTTTTCACTACATCTATATCTTTGGGGTAAATACCCAGTAGTGCAATTGCAGGGTCATAGGATATCTCTATTTTTAATTTTTTGAGGACCCTCCACACTGTTTTCCAAAGTGGCTACACCAACTTGCATTCCCACCAACAGTGTAAGAGGGTTCTCCTTTCTCCACATTCTCTCCAGCATTTGTTTTTTCTTGCCTTGTTGATCTTTGCAATTCTAGCTGGTATAAGGTGGTATCTCAATGTGGTCTTGATTTGAATTTCCCTGATGGCTAATGATAATATTTTTTTCATGTGTCTCTTAGCTATTTGTAGGTCTTCTTTGGAGAAGTGTCTGTTCATGTCTTCTGCCCTTTTTTTGTTTGTTTTGTTTTGTTTTGCTTTTAAGATTTTATTTCTTTATTTGACAGAGAGAGAGAGAGAGCACAAGCAGGCAGAGAGGCAGGCAGAGAGTGAGGGAGAAGCAGGCTCCCTGCTAAGCAGAGAGCCGGATGCGGGGCTCGATCCCAGGACCCTGAGATCATGACCGGAGCCGAAGGCAGAGACTTAACACACTGAGCCACCCAGGTGCCCCTTCTGCCTGTTTTTTGACATGATTATCTGTTTTTGGGGTGTTGAGTTTGAAAAGTTCTTTATAGATCTTGGATATCAGCCCTTTGTCTGTAGTATCATTTGCATATATCCTCCCCCATTCCATGGGTTGCTCTTTCTTTTGTTGACTGTTTCATTTGCTGTGCAGAAGATTTTGATCTTGATGAAGTCCCAAAAGTTCATTTTTGCTTTTGTTTCCCTTGCCTTTGGAGATGTGTCTTGAAAGAAGTTGCTGTGGCCAATGTCAGAGGTTACTGCCTATGTTCTCCTCTAGGATTTTGATGGATTCCTGTCTCATGTTGTGGTCTTTCAATCATTTAGAGTTTATCTTTGTGTATAGTGTAAAAGAATGGTCGGGTTTCATTCTTCTGTATATAGCTGAATGACCTTTTTCTGAATGCACCTCCACTTTTAGGAACTCTTGCTTTCTCTCAACTTTCTTTATCTACCCTTCTCATAAAATGCAAGGACATACACCCACACTCCTTGTCCAGAACCCCAAGGACCTCAGTGCACTCATCCCAGTAAGTAAACAAAAGCCTTTTTCCTTGCCCATCATGATGTTCAGGTGTTGGGCCTTTTCCCTTGGGGATGACTCTCTAGTACAGTCTGAGATTTAAAACTCTGCTTTAGAAATGCCTGGAAGTGTCTTAGTGCCTTCTTTTTCTCAAGCATTTTGTGTGTGGTAGTTGTCTTTAGTTCATAAAGGCAAAGGGATGGAGAACAATGATCTGGAGGGCCTGGGGGGAGTTTTGATTTGTTTTCTATTTCTTTTTTTCTTTCTAAATTCTTCTTAAATCCGGTCTGCATCAGCGCTTTGGGGATGGTGCAGTATTGCTTTCCCACTAGTACAATGTCTGATCTTACAAGAGGACTTGAAAGCTGTGCCAAAACAAAGCCAGTGTTAGAAAAGACTCATCACTTTTATCAGCAAAAGTGCTTGCTTTGTTCTTTTCTTTGGTGAAGCACTGGAAGTCCCTCTAGTCAATAGCCTAACATTAAAATGTGGGAGGGATTTTCAATTAGCTAGTTAGTGGCTGTCACTAAACTGCATCTTAGAATCTCAACTCTGAGACAGTCAATCTCATTGTCTGACATGTCTCCATTAGCGACAGTCCTTTGGGCAAAAGCAGAAGAATTTACTAGATAATATATATGATACTGGATACTGATGACTCAAACATTGCCAATGGAACCTGTGTTGGGGCAAGGAGATTGGCTCCCTGAGGCAGTTTCAATCCTGTTGAACACTGAAGCTCTGGGTTTAGTGGGGCAAGCGGGAACCCTTGGTTGGGGGGAAGGAGTGCTAAAAGAAGGCTGTTGAAAGTTTCAAAGGTGTGGCTGGGGCTGACCATGTCCTGGAGAGAAGCCACAGAGGGAACATCCATTGTATCCTCTTCTTGGCTGTTGACTGGGGCCATTCTGCATTCTACTCCAGGAATCAGCTTGATTTCTTAATCACTGCTTAACTTGTTCTCACTTATTCAGACTAAGGTTCGTTCGTTTGTTCTTTCTTTCTTTCTTTCTATCTTTCTTTCTTTCTTTTTTTCTTCTTTCTTTCTTTCTTTCTTTCTTTCTTTCTTTCTTTCTTTCCTTCTTTCTTTTTTTCACGTGGGGTGAAGACTTCAGAGAGAAAACTGCTTTGACCATTTCTGTTTCTTGAATTTGACTGTTTTTTCTCCTTCAAATTGTTTGAAATTACCTATTTCTCCATACTAAGCATGTCAGTCCTAATTCCTTTCTTTTCTAGGCAAACCATGCATTTGTCCTGCAGCATTTGGGGTTATTTTCCTGAAAGCTAAAACAGCCTGGTCTATTTCTATAAAGAGAATGGGAATGGGTGGAAAGGAATCTTCTTGGTATAATAGCATTTCTACTGCTCAACCTGGAACAATTTTTGAAAGTTGCCCAGACTGGCCTTCTGGCCCATGGAGAATGCAGTCTCTCCTCTTAATCCTCATTACTGTCCCACCTGTGGGATGATGTCAGCTATTTTTCCCATTCGGAGAAAAGAATGAAGAAGCCACTCAAAAAATAAGTACCAGAGAGCTACAAATATCAATAGGATGTTTAATTTCTCAGAGTAATTTGGTCTTGACTTTCAGTCCATACCCTGCAAATATATTTGTAAGCATTAATTGAGTTATGAGTATAAGGCAATGAATAGCAATTTTCCAGGCGTATTCTTTTCTAGTCCTTTCTACCTTCAGTATACCTATAATTCAGCTGTGTATCTATCAGAGGTGTTTCTTTGTGGGTGGGGTCTTCAGTGATGAGAATTCACTCCTACACATAAGGTAGTCTAATAAATTTTGTGCTTATTTCATTCTGCTTGCCCAGACCCCATCCTTCTCAGTAACATTGGTAGAAACTGAGACAGCTTAATAGTTTTAAAAGTAGGCAGAGTGATTAAAGACTTGCTCTGTACAGACATAGGACTTTGAGGAAGAAGACTTGGGTTTAACTTCCGGCTTTGTCACTTATTAGCCATGTGATATTGGTGTGAGCTAGTCAACATTTCACCACCTATTCTTCATCTTCCAACTAGAAATAATAACACTTGCCTTATAGAATTTCCAGGAGGATTGACTGGACAAACATGTAGAAGCTTAATCCAGTGCCTAGGACACAGTGGGACTTCAACAAATGTTTGTCAGATTAATTAATTCCTTTCTGGAACACAAACAATGAAAACAAACTAAATTTTTGATGCCAACAGACCTCAGTTCCCTTGGCTATGTTCCCAATTTATACAGATTCAGCCTCAACACAACTGGGTTGTCATTCACTTCCCATGCCTATACCCCATATCCCTGTTTATCTCTTTTGAACCATTATTCACTTACCTTCTTTTCATATTAGGGAATACTTGACTTTGTGGAGTTGCTATGTGCATATACTATTTATTGGCTTCTCAAAATACAAGGTAACTGATTTGTTAGCAGGAATTTGGTGACCATACTGAAGTTTTCAAATTTTCTATACTTTTCTATAGCTTAGGCTAAATAATACTATTAGCCTTCCAAAAATGAGGAATGAACAAATTAAGTGCTAACTCCATGCTCCCTTTGACTGGGCCCATTAGAATAGGAGGCATGTATTCCTGCCATCTGTTCCCTTCGCCTATTGTGTGTCCTCTGTGCTTAAGCATTAGCTACTTAACCATTAGCAAATGTGTCTCCTCTGTCAACATTTTTCTGGGTGGGAAGTTTAGGGAGTTCCATTCAGGATCTTCTAAGGACTTTTTCTTCCCTTTCCTTTTTTAAAGAAAGATTTATTTATTTGAGGTAGAGAGAGAGAAAGAGAGTGTGTGCAAACACATAACCATGCACGAGTGGAGGAGGGACAGAAGGAGAGGGAAAAGCAGACTCTCTGCTGAGCAGGGAGTCCAACACAGGGCTCAATCACAGGACCCTGAGATCATGACATGAGCTAAAGGCAGTTGCTTAACTGACTAAGCCACCCAGGCCACCACTCTTTTTTTTTTTTTAATTTAATACAATTTTTTTTCAGTGATCCAAAATTCATTGTTTGTGCATCACACCCAGTGTTCCATGCAATACATGCCCTCCTTAATACCCACTACTACTGGGCTCACCCAACCCCCACCACCCTCCCCTCCAAAACCCCCAGTTTGTTTCTCAGAGTCCACAGTCTCTCACGGTTTGTCTCCCCCTCCGATTTCCCCCAACTCACTTCTCCTCTCTATCTCCCAATGTCCTCTGTGTTATTCCTTATGCTCCACAAGTAAGTGAAACCATATGATAATTGACTCTCTCTGCTTGACTTAGGCATAATCTCTTCCAGTCCTGTCCATGTTGACAAAAAAGTTGGATATTCATCCTTTCTGATGGAGGCATAATACTCCATTGTATATGTAGACCATATCTTCTTTATCCATTTGTCTGTTGAAGGGCATCTTGGCTATTTCTACGGTTTGGTGACTATGGCTATTGCTGCTATGAACACTGGGGTACAGATGGCCCTTCTTTTCACTACATCTGTATCTTTGGGGTAAATACCCAGTAGTGCAATTGCAGGGTCATAGGGTAGCTTTATTTTTAAATTTTTGAGGACCCTCCACACTGTTTTCCAAAGTGGCTGCACCAACTTGCATTCGCACCAACAGTGTAAGAGGGTTCCCCTTTCTCCACATCCTCTCCAACACTTGTTGTTTACTATCTTATTAATTTTGGCCATTCTAACTGGTGTAAGGTGGTATCTCAATGTGGTTTTGATTTGAATTTCCCTGATGGCTAACAATGATGAACATTTTTTCATGTGTCTGTTAGCCATTTATATGTCTTCTTTGGAGAAGTGTCTGTTCATGTCTTCTGACCATATTTTGACTTGATTATTAGTTTTTTGGGTATTGAGTTTAGAAGATCTTTATAGATCTTGAATATCAGCCCTTTGTCTGTAGGGTCATTTGCAAATACCTTCTCCCATTCCATGGGTTGCCTCTTTGTTTTGCTGTTTCCTTTGCTGTGCAGAAGCTTTTGATCTTGATGAAGTCCCAAAAGTTCATTTTCGCTTTTGTTTCCTTTGCCTTTGGAGACACGTCTTGAAAGAAGTTGCTGTGGCTGATGTCAAAGAGGTTACAGCTTATGTTCTCCTCTAGGATTTTGATAGATTCCTGCCTCACGTTGAGGTCTTTTATCCATTTTAAGTTTATCTTTGTGTATGGTGTAAGAGAATGGTCGAGTTTCATTCTTCTATGCATAGCTGTCCAATTTTCCCAGCACCATTTATTGAAGAGACTGTCTTTTTTCCACTGTATATTTTTTTCCTGCTTTGTTGAAGATTAGTTGACCATAGAGTTGAGGGTCCATATCTGGGCTCTCTAGTCTGTTCCATTGGTCTATGTGTCTTTTTTTATGCCAATACCATGCTGTCTTGATGATCACAGCTTTGTAGTAAAGCTTGAAATCAGGCAATGTGATGCCCCCAGTTTTGTTTTTCTTTTTCAACATTTCCTTAGCAATTTGGAGACTCTTCCAGTTTCATACAAATTTTAGGATTGTTTGTTCCAGCTCTTTGAAAAACCAGGCTGCTCCTCTCTTCACTTTCTTCTTCTGAGCTCTGAATCTATACTTTGGAGCTAGGTGACCTTGACCAACTGCTTGACTTTTAAGCCTCAGTTTTCCCATCTGCAAGATATGGATAATTTATTAAGTACATGGCAGGACTGTTGGGAAGATTGTTAAAAAGTAATTAAAATATTCAATATACTAGAAAGCACTGTACAAACATGATATTAGGAGAGAACTGAAAAACTTGGAGGTAGGACATGATGGGCATATTGAGAGTGGTGAGTGTAGCTAGATCTTAGGGTGTAGCTAGTTTCTAGATCTATTCCCTTTCTGGTCATTCTCCCACTTACCTTCTCTTCTTGCTTTCTCCTGTTTGTTGCCCCCATGCTTAAGAGTTGTCAGTGTTGGAGAAATATGAGTAAGGTTGGGTAGAACTGAAGGAGAACTGAGCCATGCGAATTCAACACTCACTGCGATTCTGTATCTCTGCATGCTTGCCAACCCCAGCCCCAAACTGGTCCTTTGCCCCCTCCCACAAATATGTCCATGCCCTAATCCCCAGAACCTGTGAATATTACCTTAGATAACAAATGGGGGGCACCTGGGTGGCTCAGTGGGTTAAGCCTCTGCCTTCAGCTCAGGTCATAGTCTCAGGGTCCTGGGATTGACCCCTGCATTGGGCTCTCTGCTCAGCAGGGAGCCTGCTTACTCCTCTCTCTCTGCCTGCCTCTCTGCCTACTTGTGATCTCTCTCTGTCAAATAAAGAAATAAAATCTTTTTAAAAAAGGATAACAAATGATGCTTTGCTAATGTGATCAAGGTAAAGATCTCAAGCTGGAGAGATTATCCTGGACCATCTGTGTGGGCCAGCATATCCACAAAGATTTTATAAGAGATGTAAGAGGAGCCAGGGATAGAAGGCAATAGATAAGAAGATGGAGGTAGAGATTGAAGATGTTACACTGCTGACTTTGAAGCTGGAAAAAGGGACCCCAAGTCAAGGAATGTAAAGATTACAGCTTTAGAAGTTGGAAAAGGCAAGGGAAACAGATTCTCCCCAGAACCTCTGCAGGGAGCATAGCCTTGCTTCCACCTTGGTTTCAGTCCAGTGATATCCATTTCTGATATCTGTCCTCCAGAATTGTAATAAATTTGTGTTGTTTTAATCCACTAAATTGTACTATTTTGTTATAGCAGTAGTAGGAAATGAATGCACTAGGTTGGACCAGTGATCACATAATATTTGTAGATTCTAGGGGCAACTATATTAAGTGCTCTATACATCTTTAACTCCACCTGGTTTGTTAATTATTGCCTGGGACCAGATGCACTTGGAGTGACCAGCCATCCCAGTTTATCCCATTGAACACTGAGAGCCCTGCCTTCCATGAAAGCCCTTAGTCCCATGTAAACAGAGACCAACTTTTTACTCCACATGTTCTCAATTTTCCAGATTTTATTAGTCTTGGTTATAGGACCTCTGTCTCTAAGACCTCATCTGTTGTTTGTGTTCCTAATCTGTTACCCATTTTTCACTTTAAATTCTGGCACCAACTCAGCTTGACTTGGGTGACTTCTCTTAGTACTTCCAACACTGTTCCTGGCCCCATCCTGAGTCGCTTCACTTTGCTTTGAATGGGGGCTGCTGAGGCTTCTCTGATGATACCTCCTCCTAATCCCAACCCTCCCTGATCTCAGTCTTTCTGTTGCCCAGTGTTGCTCTGGGTTGAAACAACCTTGTTTTGCTTCGGAATAACTATGAATGTGTCTGCAAATTTGTGTCACTCTTGCCTGGACTGTGAGGCCATGGAAATTACCTTGAATCTCTGCCCTTTAAGTGTCACATCCTGAGCCTGGCAGTGTGAATCTCATGGATGGTGCCTCATCCTAAAATTGGATAGCCACATGCAGAAAAATGAAATTGGACCATTTCTTTACACCACACACGAAAATAGACTCAAAATGGATGAAGGACCTCAATGTGAGAAAGGAATCCATCAAAATCCTTCAGGAGAACACAGGCAACAACCTCTTCGACCTCAGCCGCAGCAACTTCTTCCTAGGAACATCGCCAAAGGCAAGGGAAGCAAGGGCAAAAATGAACTATTGGGACTTAATCAAGATCAAAAACTTTTGCACAGCAAAGGAAACAGTTAACAAAACCAAAAGACAACTGACAGAATGGGAGAAGATATTTGCAAATGACATATCAGATAAAGGGCTAGTATCCAAAATCTATAAAGAACTTATCAAACTCAACACCCAAAGAACAAATAATCCAATCAAGAAATGGGCAGAGGACATGAACAAACATTTCTGCAAAGAAGACATCCAGATGGCCAACAGACATATGAAAAAGTGCTCCACATCACTTGGCATCAGGGAAATACAAATCAAAACCATAATGAGATACCACCTCACACCAGTCAGAAAATGACAGATGCTGGCGAGGATGCAGAGAAAGGGGAACCCTCCTACACTGTTGGTGGGAATGCAAGCGGGTGCAACCACTCTGGAAAACAGCATGGAGGTTCTTCAAAAAACTGAAAATAGAGCTACCTTATGACCCAGCAATTGCACTACTGGGTATTTACCCTAACGATACAAACGTAGTGATCTGAAGGGGCATGTGCACCCGAATGTTTATAGCAGCAATATCCACAATAGCCAAACTGTGGAAAGAACCTAGATGTCTATCAACAGATGAATGGATAAAGAAGAAGTGGTATATATATACAACAGAATACTATGCAGCCATCAAAAGAAATGAAATCTTGCCATTTGCGACAACATGGATGGAACTAGAGGGTATTATGCTTAGTGAAATAAGTCAATCAGAGAAAGACAACTATCATATGATCTCCCTGATATGAGGAAGTGGAGCTGCAACGTGAGGGGTTTGGTGGGTAGGAAAAGAATAAATGAAGCAAGATGGGATCGGGAGGGAGACAAACAATAAGAGTCTCTTAATGTCACATGTCACAAAACAAACTGAGGGGGGCCGGGGGGAAGGGGGGTCGGAAGAGGGTGGTGGGGTTATGGACATTGGGGAGGATATGTGCTATGGTGAGTGCTGTGAAGTGTGTAAACCTGGTGATTCACAGACTTGTACCCCTGGGGCTAATAATACATTATATGTTTATTAAAAAATTAAAAAAATAAAAAAAAATCACCCCTCATCCTAAAAGGTTCCCACTTGAAGGGGACCTAATACACAAACATACAAACATAATCAGAGGAAAAATTATTCACAGAATATAAGAGATTCTTAACTTTACAAAAATTTTAACTTCGTGGTTTACTTAAATAGCAAGTCCCCATAGTGGATTTAAAAGGATTGATTTTTGAAAGAGAAATTTATAGTTTTCAAGGACATTTATGGTGACAAGTGCTATGATTAATTGAATGTATGACATTTCAAATCTTTCTGTTGAATTGATGCATCTCTGATCTTACAAAGTACTGGGTCCCCAGGAAAGAAGGCATTTTGTGGCTGTCTCATCTATTCTTATCTTCTTCTGAGAGGTAGGTTACCAGCCAGTCATCCACATGGATGTGATGCTGATTGGTAAGGTTTTGCCTCCCTCTTTCCTTCTCTGTGACAGGTCCCTTCCTTCCCTCCACCATTGCAGCCGCAGCAGCAGCGCACAGTCCATTTTGACTCCAGGATGTATCTTTGCCAGAGGCTTTCAGCAGTTCCAGACTGATAGTCTCATACTCATCCTCAATTCTCTATATTGCCAGGTTAGCCCTGACCTTTCCCTTCCATTCTGATAATTGGCCAACTGTCTTATTCTGAGAGCCAGTCCTTACTTTATATCTTGGCTCTGATTAATGTCTTGTTTCCTGTGCTTGAGACCTTATCTTGGTAGACTGCCCAACATCCTCATTCCCCTAGGACTGATCCCTATCTTGATTTTGTCATCACTACCACCCCTCCTACCGAGAAGGATTTCATGAATTTTAGGTCCATGTCTGGGTCAGCTGCTAACATGTCTATAGAAAGTCAGCTGCGAAGATTATCAAAATATCTGTCTTTCTTGAACTTTCTTTTGCCATTCTCCTAAAAAATCTGAGAACAAGAACTGTCTCACTTGTATCAATTTTCCAACTATTCACCTCAAGGTTTTTCATGTGCTCAGTGAAATTTGTTCAATGGGTGAGAAATTGGATACATGATGAATGAATAAGTGAATTAATAAATGAAATACTCTCTAAAAGCTGGTGATTGGTGGACCACTCTTTCTGGTGTTGCTTGACCTCTGGGACATGACTCTGGCCGGTATGGACTCCCAATACAAATATGCTCATTGATTAGTGTTTTTGGGAGATCTGATTCATTCATTCCCTTTTTCTGCTTACTATGGGTTGAGATATAGGGAAGCAATGAGCAATGAAAGTGAACAGCAATATAGCATTGGAACCCATTGAGATGAAATCACTACGGTTTTGTTAGAGGGTCTATGATTGCCCTGCTATAGGACTGAGACTGCTACTGAGCCTGTACTGAGAGTAAACTAGCAACAAGGTAACCAGCATCAGGCCTTCGTGAAATAAATACTGACTGGACTAATACACAATGTGATGTTAGTTGTTGGCTGATTCTACAATAGGAATTTGTGGCAACTGTTCAAATCAGAGGTCAGCCATCCATCTACAGATATTCATATACACAATTTAGAATAGTACTGTGCAAGACAAACAAAACATGTCTGAGGGCAACATCTGGCCTTCAGGTCTACATTTTATGACTTCTGAATTCTACCTGGATGATAACTGTGAGGGTGATTAGTGACTAAGTTTAGGAATGTGGGAAATGGGATAAGATAGCTATACTGCAGAGAACTGAAAGGTGGGGAGAGGTTCTTACTGTTCTATTATTGTTTGAAGAAAGACTTGGGAAAATATTCTGAGATGACTGGAGTGTTGTCAGAGGATTCTGATGCTATCCTGGGGCCAGTCTGTAGTACCTTGTTTACTGCTGGGCTTCTGGGAACAGTTTATTAATGAATGATATACTCTTCTCTCACAGGCTCTCACATGGGAAAAATTTAGGGAATGCTGGGCCTAAACAAGCAGGAAATAGCTCAAGTTATTTTTATGACTATTATTTTTAAGATCCATATAAATTCTTAGAGAATATAATTTGTGAGTTAGGTATTAGTATTACTTTAAAATTTAGTGCAATATTTATTCTTCTAAGCTGCCTTTATATTAGCAAATCATGATAAGATTAACATTAATCTGACAGTAATATATTGAGTTATCCAATTCTCTGTTAATTTTGTTAGACCAATTTTTTCCACCTTACTCTTTAATATGCTCTCTTTGACCAAATGTATGGCTACCCACCCACCCCCAACCTCACAATAAACGTGTTAAATCATTTCTATTCTGAAAAATCCCTGGAAGTGTTTTGTAGTTATAATAGTTTAAGGAGTATGAACATAGAAGTAACCAGGACAGGATAGTTAGAATTTGGAAATGAAGCTGGTCAGGAAAGACTTAGATGTTGGGCATAGCCAAATAGTGGAGTCTGGCAGATACCATAAATTAATGCACAAATGGGATCAACCACAAAGGCCAACTTAAGCCATGGGGTGACAGGCAAGGTGATGGTCTTAGGAGGTCTGACAATATGAATGCTTGGGTATGTCAATCCTGAGACTGATAGTAGTCTGCTATCTTGAAGCATTTGTAAATCCACAGAGCTATTCTGCTTGTGATCAGATAGTCAAAGACCTATAGGATCATTAGATAGTTTTTATATCTGGTTTCCTACTGTATATATCTTAGGTAATACCATGGACAACCCAGAATGAAAACCTAGCTCTCAAATGGTCTATCTGTTCTATAAGACAGTTATTCCAAAATGGACCTGGGACAGCTTTATATGCAGATGTAAATTGGCTAATGCTGATGTCTTCCCAGAAATGAAGGAAGTTTACCAGATTTAGGCAGTGACGTTGAGTGAGCTTATTATAGGCATTCCAGAACATAACTCCTGGAAATTATCCAGTTGTCATGGCATCTTGCCATTGATTGTGAAGGAATGGAAGGCATTGAAAACTCCTGTATATTTTAATAGTTTTCCAGGGAAAGGGAAAGAAAGAAACTTAAATATTACAAAATCCAAATGACATACTTAGGTTTTATTTCTCCACTGAATTTAATTGTTTTAATTTGTTCAATATTAAATGTTTTTAATTTGTTCAATAACACTGGTTTGATTTGTTATCTTTATACAAGTATGGAAGGGAAAAAGAAGAACCCTAACATTTATTGAGCATTTGCAAATTACTAAGCATTATCCAGTTTACCGACATCATTGTAGGTAACCTGGTCAGGCAGAAATTGTTATCTTCATTTTAGAAACAAGGCAACTGAGTCTCAGAGAGTTTAAGTGGCTTGTCTAAAGTCACACAGCTAGTAAAGGGCAGAGCCAAAATTGGAACTCCTCTGTATTTATCTGTCTCCAAGGTCCACATCCTTTTTGCCATATCCTGTGTCCCTTAGCAGATTTTGTTATATTCAGACAATATGAATTCCATTCAATGAAAATAGAAGTGCAACTCATTCTGTAGGAGGGCGCTATGCACTATCAATAGACATGATAAATTTTGTCACATTAGTAAAAAGCTTGAATACTTCAAAATACAGTGGTTTAACAGGAATGCTCACATTTGACTTCTTTTGTACAAAACTATGAGTAAAATAAAACCTCTCTGAATTTTAGTGTGAGATTTCACCTACTGGATTTTAATTACTGTATTTTTCATTACCCAATGGTTCCTCTGTATTTTAATAATCATCAGCTTTCAGTAACTAATACCAGTGTGTATCAGTAATAAGCTTTGCTTTATGAATGAATTAATGAATGTATCGGCCATCTTTTCCCCACAGGAGATGTTAATGATATTTCCTGAAATCCAATGAGTCTACTGAGTCTCCAAAATATAAAATTTTTAAATCTGCAATTTTAATCTGGAGATTGAGCATTTTATTTTACTCTGAGGGAAACCCCAATGTTGCTTTATAGTTATTTTTCTTAGTTGTTTCTTTTGAATCTCAAGAGTCAAATAATGCTTTGGAAAATATGAGACGCTAAATGCCACATTTACAATTGTTTTTGAAAGGTCTAACCTTTATTAAAGTAACTGGGTAAATACAATTCAAAAGGGTTTACTTCTCTTGTAAATTAAATGGTATGTTTGTAGACTGAAAGGTCAATTTTTCAGCAGTCTGGTTTTTAAAAACTATCATTTTTTTGTCTACAATAAATCAAGAAAGCTAATTTGTTTTACATGTATGATACATAAGTAATAATGCTATTCGTCTGATTTCAAGCTCAGTTGTGGCACAAAAGCACTTTTTATGATGAAGTGTAAATTTTAGCTTCTGAAGACGGATGTAAGAGAACTTTGGACTGAAGTATTTGGCTTCCTGCACTCAAGAATTGAATTTGTCTTCAGAGATATGTAACCCAATCATGTTCTACATGTCAGTTTGTGTCTATTGAGTCATTTCATACCTTGCTACAGAAAATATTTTTCCTTTTTTCATTAGAGAGAAAAATCACCTTTTCCTTTTCATTATCCAAAAAATTCATTAAAAATTATAACCCACTTTAAAATCTCTCTCTCTCTCTCTCTCTCTGTCACACACACACACACACACAGACACACGTACAAACATTCATACATGCACACACAGAGTGACAGTCTTCCTTTAGGCGTTGTTTTCAGATATTTGTTTTAGGTCTGGAGTTAGTTTTGAAATCCTGTTAACTTAAAGCAGAAATGCATGAGGGAAACCATGCTTTGAGACTGCTGGCTTTGAAAAGAGCCTGCCTAGAGAAAATTTAATTAATAGATGCAGTCTTAGGCCTGATTCATTCCTTGAGTTTTAAGGATTTTGCTTGGTTTTACAGAAATGAACAGGTAGCCATCTATAAAATAGTGGATCTACATGAATAATAATGGCAGATACTAAATGTTAATTAAATGCTAAATACAAAGAATAATAAACCCTTGTTCTAACAAGAGTATTTGAAGAATTGCTTCTCTTAATATGCTTTTTTTGTCAGTGTAGGGAGTGCACCTTAATTCAACACATTAATTAAGTACTTATGTGATAAGCTTTGTGCTCGAGACTGGAAATTCAGAGAATATGAATATGGCACCAACTGTTTCTTCCTTTTTTCTTCTTAATTCTGTTTTGTTGGTCACAAGAACTTCCTTTTCCTTCTTTCCTTCCTTCCTTCTTTCCTATTGAAGTTAGCAAAATGTGTGAAAACTTCTGGTCTAGAATCTTAGGTTGGAAAATTGTTGACTTTTTTTTGTTTTTGTTTTTGATACTCACTAACTTGCCTTGAGGACAAAGTATGTGGCAAGTTCTTATCCTAGCTTCATGGATAACTAAAAGTCAGGGGTGTGACAAATCATTTTACTTTTTGGAACTTGTGTTAGATTAGCTTCTTATTTTTACAATTCTTAACTTGCCTTATTGGCTCAAGATATTTGGTTTAGCTTCCTTGTAATTTAACCTAATAATGTTTGTTGCAACAGCAATGGATTTAATTTAATTCAACCAACATTGCCATTTTACAAAAGCACTCTGCTTGGTCCTGTGGCAATACAACAAATAAGATCCAGTCCTATCTTTCAGGCTCTCCCAGTTTTGGCTGGGGAGAAGATAATTATGCAAGTGATTATAATAAAACAGGATATGAGAAATGCTATTACAGAGGAATGAACAAAATGCTATAGTGATTTGAAAGAGGGAGAAAGTACATGCAACTGGAAACATCTGAAAAGGTTTCCTGGATGTTGTGGTGTTTAAGATGGCCTTTGGAGAATAGGGATGATTTCATAAGCAGGGATGCACAGAAGGTCCAAGCAAAAAGAGTATGAGTAAAAATGTGGGATGTAAACACACAGGGAATGTTTGTATGCAATGCAGAGTTCCTTTTGGGGGTGGTGGGATATAAGACCGGGAAGAGAATCTGGAATCATATTGAGGAGGGACTGAGTATTTTGAGCTGAGGCATTTCTAGTTCATTCTGTGGGCAGTGTTGGCATGGCAATAAAGATTTAAAAACATATATACGTGGACTTATTTGTTTATCATTTGTTTTGTTTATTTATTTATTATTTATTTATAACAGGGAGTGACAAGCTTTTGCAGGGGGAATAATCTAACAGTAGGCTGGACTGAAAGGGGAAAGCCAATTTCAAATAACTAATAAAATCTTTTTCCTCTGATTACAACAGTAATACAAGCACATTATAGAAACTCTAGAACATAAAGAGCAGCACAAAGAAAAAAAAATTACCTGTCATTTCGTCATCTAGTGTTACCCATTATTTACATTGCAATGTATCTATTGCCCTCAGTTTTTAATAATATTGTCAATCATCTGTTTCTTCATATGTCAGGAACAATTATCAGGCCATCCAGTTGAATTGAAAACTCTGTTTTAAAAAGGGAAATTGTGTTACTTTTAAGAAGAAACAGTAAGTTTACAATGTCACCAAGTAGAGGTCCTGTTAAGCATACTTTAAGAATCATACAAATTATTTTTAGCTAGAATGCCAATTATTTAATTAGTGCTGCTATGGTGTATACTTTTTGTAAGTCAGTTCAATATGCTGCTCTGTCATATTTCTTCCATAGCGCACTAATATTTAAAACATATTAGTATAATATTAATTTCTAATTTTATTTCTATCCAGCTTTTCAAAAATTTCAAGTTAGTGTGTTCCAGATCAAAGACAATTTTCAGTATTAACAAGTTTATTTTGGAAGAGAATTTTTCATCACTCACTGTGTTTTTTTTTCTTTTTAATGATCATTGAATTGATCTTTTTCTGGTCATTATTGTTGATTTTTAATGTTTCTGTTATTTGGAGGGATTATTTCGATATTCCAACCAGATTTTAAAACACCTGACATATTTTATTTAATTGCATGTATTTATTAGAAAAATGTAGCTGTTAGTGGGTCCCAGAACATTCAATAATTAGGAATATCCTGTTTATTTTTAATTTTTTAAAAAGATTTTATTTATTTATTTGACAGAGAGAGAGATCACAAGTAGGCAGAGAGGCAGGCAGAGGAAAAGGGGGAAGCAGGCTCCCTGCTGAGCAGAGAGCCCGATGTGGGCCTCGATCCCAGGACCCTGAGATCATGACCTGAGCCAAAGGCAGAGGCTTAACCCACTAAGGCACCCAAGCACCTATCCTGTTTTCTTAAAATGAGATTTGTTTCCCAATGTTTTATTATGCAATCAAAAGATTTAAAAAACCACTTTGCCATCTCTCATTTGGTCATTAATCCCTTAAATCAGCTTTAGTGCCCTCCCCCTTACAGGTCATGGGGATGCCTCAGTTTATAAACCTATATCCTATCTGTCATCTACTTTCCACTAATGCAATGCTTCACGGCTGCTCACTCAGTTCAGCTTGTCGGCAACATTCCCTGGATTCCCATCTGCTTTATAGCCCCGTATTTCATAACCAGGATGTGGCTCCACCAGACTCTTGTGGATGATACTATAAACTGTGTTGTAATGGCTCATAGGATTAGATAGAGGCTATTATGCATCTAGCCTGGAGTGCTAATGTCTAAAATTAGGCATGGGTTTTGTAAACTGTAATGAAATGGAAAGAAATGACTTTCAGATGTATTTTGGCCCCGTGCTATGCAATCACAACCCTAATGTATCAGGGAACCTTGTCCTCCTCCAACTCATGATTAAATGCTGCACTCTTCCTTAACTAGACTGTTGAATTGTGTGTGTAAATCTCAGTGTCCCTTAAGTATTATTAATGCCATAAAACTGTGATGCTCTAATTACTATATTTCTCTCTTCTTGAATTATTTGCTCTTTCTGAGCTGTCTCTGTGACTTCAGTACATTAGTGGCTGACCCAGTCTCAGACCTATGTCCTCTTCCCCCTCATATAATGTGTTTTTGTTTAAAGAGGTGGTAAGAATGCATTTAGAACACTTCCCTTAAACGACAAGGTTGAGAAAATGGCGTCATTTCTGTTCAAAAGGTCTCTGGAAGAGAAGGGTCTATAAATCATTATGCAGGATAACCCTTCACCCAGGATTTAAAGAAAGCACAACTTGCCTGAACATGGAGATGTATGAACATAGAAAACATATCAACTAGTGATTGATTTACTATATCACAAGAGGGATTTTCATTTTGCAAGGAGACTTACCATGAAGTTCCTAAGTTGGAGAGCACTTCTTAGGGCATTTGACAAATTATTGCCTATTTGGCATTCACTGTGGACATAAGCAAAGAGAAAACTGAAGTAAAGGAATTACTGCCTATGGAAGATTTACCTGCATAGGACACCTTGTTTCTAAAATTAGTGTATAAGCCAATAGGAAAAACAAGGGTTCATTAAATTTCTGTCTTTTGAATGTCCCAGGCACTTTATACATACTATATCTTCTAACTATCTCATCAACTCTATGAATTGTAAACCAGATTTACAGATGGACAGACCAAAGCTTATTTAGTGTTATACAGCAAGTAAGTGGTGAAACTGAGTCAAATTCATTTCTGTCTTCAAGGATTGTACTCTTTATACATTATAAGTTAATGGAATTGAGTTAGGAAAAGTATACTTTTTCCATACTCAAAATTAATATATATAGTAAAGGACACATGTGTGGATAAATCTGGTTTTAAATCTTTGGAAATTATTCAGTAAATAGCCTGAGATTCTTTCTCTTGTTCATTCAGTATGGTCTCCAAGAAATTTCTTTGCTAGGAAGGTACATCTGCTATGACAGTGATCTTAAAAGACATTTCAAAGTCAGACAGAGAAGGTTTCTGAATTTGTCTCTCACTGGAACAATCTGTGTTGCATCTCCCTTCCATTAGAGTGACTGTATCATGTACAATATCAGGTTTTGAGGTTTTTTGACAAGTTCAATTAAGATGCATTTCTAGGGACGCTTGGATGGCCCAGTCTGTTGAGTGCCTGACTCTTGGTTTTTGGCTTGGGGCATGATCTCAGGGTTGTAAGATTGAGAACTGGTCAGGCTCTGTGCTCCGTGGGAGTCTGGTTGAGATTCTTGCTCCCTCTCCTCCTCCTCTCTCTCTCTTTCTAAAATAAATAAATCTTTAAAAAAGATGCATTTCTTAAGACAGTGTGGTGTGTTAAAAGGAACATGGACTTTAGGTTCTAATTCCTCTTTTCCAGTCATTGCCAGTGAAACCTTGGTGAAATCACTTAAGCTTTCTGGGCCTCAGTTTTCTCATCTCCTAGCCATTTTCTTAAAAAAAAAAAATCGAATTTCCTTGCTCTCTGTTTTCACTCCCAGTCATAGGAGAGTTGTAGTCAATCACAATCCTAATCATAGGGATGAGTTCTTTTTTTTTTTTTTTAACATACAGTGGTTTATTAGTTTCAGGTGTATAATACAGTGATTCAAAAATTCCATATGTCACCTGCTGCTCATCACAAGTGTGCTCCTTAAACCCTCATCACCTATTTCCCCCATCCCCCATCTATCTTCCCTCTGGTAATTATCAATTTCTTCTCTATAATTAAGAGTCTGTTTCTTGGCTTGTCTCTTTTTTCCCCCTTTGATTGATTGTTTTGTTTTTTAAATTCCACATATGAGTGACACATATGGTATTTGTCTTCCTCTGACTGACTTACTTCACTTAGCATTATATCTAGCTCCATCCATGTTGCTGCAGATGGCAAGATTTCATTCTTTTTATGGCTCAGTAATATTCCACATTGGAATGGATATCTTTTTTTTTTTTGAAGATTTTATTTATTTACTTTACAGAGAGAGAGAGATCACAAGTAGGCAGAGAGGCAGGCAGAGAAAGAGGAAGGGAAGTAGGCTCCCTGCTAAGCAGAGAGCCCGATGCGGAGCTTGATCCCAGGACCCTGAGACCATTACCTGAGCCAAAGGCAGCAGCTTAACCCACTGAGCCACCCAGGTGCCCCTGGAATGGATATCTTTGTTATCCATTCATCAATTGGTGGACACTTGTGGTCCTTCCATATCTTGGCTATTTTAAATAATGCCACTATAAACGTGGGGGTTCATGTATCCCTTTTAATTAGTGTTTTTATATTCTTTGGGTAAATACCCAGTAGTCTAATTGCTGGATCATAGGGTAGTTCTATTTTTAACTTTTTGAGGAAACTCCATTCTGTTTTCCACAGTGGCTGCAACAGTTTGCATTCCCACCAGCAGTGTAAGAGGATTCTCCTTTCCCCCCATGCTCACCAACACTTGTTTCTTGTATTGTTGATTTTAGCCATTCTAAGAGGTATAATGTGATATCTCATTGTAGTTTTGATTTGCATTTCCCTGATGGTAGGTGATGATGAACATCTTTTCATGTGTCTATTGATCACCTGTATGTCTTCTTGGAGAAATTACTGTTCATGTCCTCTGCCCATTTTAAAATTAGATTATTTGGTTTTGGGGTACTGAATTTTATAAGTTCTTTATATATTTTGGATACTAGCCTTTTATCAGATATGTCATTTGCAAATATCTTCTCCAATTCCATAGGTTGCTTATAAGTTTTGTTTATTGTTTCGTTTGCTGTGTAGAATCTTTTTACTTTGATGTAGTCCCAATAGTTTATTTTTGCTCTTGTTTCCATTATCTCAGGAGACATATCTAGAAAAAATTTGCTACAGCCAATGTCAAAGAGGTTACTGCCTGTGTTCTCCTCTAGGATTTTTATGGTTTCAGGTCTCACATTTAGTTCTTTTAGCCATTTTGAGTTTATTTTTGTGTATGGTATAATGTGTGGTCCAGTTTCTTTCTTTGGCATGTTGCTGTCTAGTTTTCCCAATGCCATTTGTTGAAGAGACTGTTTTTTTCCTATTGAATATTCTTTCTTGCTTTGTCAAAGCTTAATTGACCATACAGTTGTGGTTTTATTTCTGGGTTCTCTGTGCTGTCCTATTGACCTATGTGTCTATTTTGTGCCAATACCATACTGTGTAGATGACTATAGTTTTGTAATATCACTCAAAGTCTGGAATTGTAATCCCTCCCACTTTGCTTTTCTTTTTCAAGAGTACTTTGGCTATTTGAGGTCTTCTTTTTATTTGGAGTCTTTTTGGTTCCATACAAATTTTGAGGTTGTTTTGACTAGTTCTGTGAAAAATACTGTTTATAGTTTGATAGGGATTGCATTAAATGTGTAGATTGCTTTGAATAGTGCAAACATTTTAACAATATTTGTTCTTCCAATCCATGAGCATGGAATGTGTTTCCATTTTTTGTGTCATCCCCAGTTTCTTTGATCACTGTTTTATAGTTTTTAGAGTACAGGTCTTTCACCTCTATGGTTATGTTTATTCTTAGGCATCTTATTATTTTTGGTGAAATTATAAATGGCATCATTTTCTTATTTTCTCTTTCTGCTGCTTCATTATTGGTGTATAGAAATGCAACAGATTTCTGTACATTGATTTTGTATCCTGTGACTTTACTCAATTAATTTATCAGTTCTAGTAGTTTTTGGTGGAGTCTTTTGGGTTTTCTATATATAGTATCATGTCATCCACAAACAGTGACAGTTTGACTTCTTCTTTACTGATTTGGATGCCTTTTATTTCTTTTTGTTGTCTGATTGCTGGAGCGAGGACTTCCAGTGCTATGTTGAATAGAAGTGCTGAGACTAGACATACCTGTCTTGTTCCTGACCGTAGGGGAGAAGCTCTCAGTTTTTCCCCATTAAGAATGATGTTATGTGTGGGTTTTTCATAAATGGCCTTTATTATGCTGAGATATATTCCCTCTAGACTTACTTTGTTGAAGATTTTTATCATGAATGGATGTTGTACTTCATCAAATGTTCTTCTGCATCTATTGAAATGATTATATGGTTCTTATCCTTTCTTTTATCAATGTGATGTATCACATTGATTGAATTGTGAATATTGAACCACCCTTGAAACCCAGGAATAAATCCCACTTGATTGTGGTGAATGTATTTTTTTAAATGTATTGTTGGATTCTGTTTGCTGATATTTTGTTGAGGATTTTGTATCTATGTTCATTAGGAATATTGGCCTGTAGGTTTCTTTTTAGTGGTGTCTTTATCTGGTTTTGATATCAAGCTAATGCTGACCTCATATGATGAATTTAGAACTTTTTCTTCCTTTTCTTTCTTTTTATGGAATAGTTTTAGAAGAATAGGTATTAACTCTCCTTTAAATGTGTGGTAGAATTCACCTGTGAAACCATCTGGTCTTGGACTTTTGTTTGTGGGGAGTTTTTTTGATTACTAATTCAATTTCTTGGCTGATTATCAGTGTATTCAAATTTTCTATTTCTTCCTGCTTCAGTTTTGGTAGTTTATATGTTTCTAAAAATTTATCCATTTCCTCTAGGTTGTCCAATTAATTGACATTTGGTTTTTCATAATATTCCCTTATAATTATTTATATTTCTGTGTTGTTGGTTGTTATTTCTCCTCTCTCATTTATGATTTTATTTGAGTCCTTTCTCTTTTTTGTTGATAAGTCTGGTTAGAGGTTTATCAGTTTTACTGATTTTTTTTAAGGAACCAGCTCCTGGTTTCTTTGATCTGTTTTATTTATTTATTTATTTATTTATTTATTTATTTAGTTTTATATCCTTTATTTCTGCTCTAATATTTATTATTTCCTTCCTTCTGCTAGCTTTAGGCTTCACTTTTTATTCTTTTTTTAGGTCCTTTAGGTGAAAGATTAGGTTGTTTAAAATTTTTCTTGCTTCTTGAGGTAGGCCCATATAAATTTCTCTCATAGAACCACTTTTGCTGCACCCCAATTGTTCTGGAGGGTTGTGTTTTTATTTTCATTTGTTTCCACGTAGTTTTTAATTTCTTCTTTTATTTCCTGGTTGACTCATTCATTATTTAGTAATAGTAACATGTTATTTAACCCCCATGTATTTGTGGTCTTTCCAGATTATTTTCTTTTTTTTTTTTAATTTTATTTTTTATAAACATATATATTTTTTTTCTGCAGGGGTACAGGTCTGTGAATCTCCAGGTTTACACACTTCACAGCACTCACCATAGCACATACCATACCCAATGTCCATAACCCCCCCCAACCCCCCTCCCCCCAGCAACCCTCAGTTTGTTTTGTGGGATTAAGAGTCACTTATGGTTTGTCTCCCTCTCAATCCCAACTTGTTTCATTTACTCTTCTCCTACCCCATTAACCCCCCATGTTGCATATCTTCTCCCTCATATCAGGAAGATCATATGATAGTTGTCTTTCTCTGATTGACTTATTTCACTAAGCATAATACCCTCTAGTTCCATCCACGTTGTCGCAAATGGCGAGATTTCATTTCTTTTGATGGCTGCATAGTATTCCATTGTATATATATACCACATCTTCTTTATCCATTCGTCTGTTGATGGACATCTAGGTTCTTTCCATAGTTTGCCTATTGTAGACATTGCTGCTATAAACATTCGGGTGCACGTGCCCCTTCGGATCACTACGTTTGTATCTTTAGGGTGAATACCCAGCAGTGCAATTGCTGGGTCATAGGGTAGTTCTATTTTCAACATTTTGAGGAACCTCCATGCTGTTTTCCAGAGTGGTTGCACTAGCTTGCATTCCCACCACCAGTGTAGGAGGGTTCCCCTTTCTCCGCATCCTCGCCAGCATATGTCATTTCCGGACTTGTTAATTGTAGCCATTCTGACTGGTGTGAGGTGGTATCTCATTGTGGTTTTGATTTGTATTTCCCTGATGCCAAGTGATGTGGAGCATTTTTTCATGTGTCTGTTGGCCATCTGGATGTCTTCTTTGCAGAAATGTCTGTTCATGTCTTCTGCCCATTTCTTGATTGGATTATTTGTTCTTTGGGTGTTGAGTTTGAGAAGTTCTTTATAGATTCTGGACACTAGCCCTTTATCTGATATGTCGTTTGCAAATATCTTCTCCCATTCTGTCAGTTGTCTTTTGGTTTTGTTAACTGTTTCCTTTGCTGTGCAAAAGCTTTTGATCTTGATAAAATCCCAATAGTTCATTTTTGCCCTTGCTTCCCTTGCCTTTGGTGATGTTCCTAGGAAGAAGTTGCTGCGGCTGAGGTCAAAGAGGTTGCTGCCTGTGTACTCCTCAAGGATTTTGATGGATTCCTTTCTCACATTGAGGTCCTTCATCCATTTTGAGTCTATTTTCATGTGTGGTGTAAGGAAATGATCCAATTTCATTTTTCTGCATGTGGCTATCCAATTTTCCCAGCACCATTTATTGAAGAGGCTGTCTTTTTTCCATTGGACATTCTTTCCTGCTTTGTCGAAGATTAGTTGACCATAGAGTTGAGGGTCTATTTCTGGGCTCTCTATTCTGTTCCATTGATCTATGTGTCTGTTTTTGTGCCAGTACCATGCTGTCTTGATGATGACAGCTTTGTAATAGAGCTTGAAGTCCGGAATTGTGATGCCACCGACTTTGGCTTTCTTTTTCAATATTCCTTTGGCTATTCGCGGTCTTTTCTGGTTCCATATAAATTTTAGGATTATTTTTTCCATTTCTTTGAAAAAAAATGGATGATACTTTGATAGGAATTGCATTAAATGTGTAGATTGCTTTAGGTAGCATAGACATTTTCACAATATTTATTCTTCCAATCCAGGAGCATGGAACATTTTTCCATTTCTTTGTGTCTTCCTCAATTTCTTTCATGAGTACTTTATAGTTTTCTGTGTATAGATTCTTAGTCTCTTTGGTTAGGTTTATTCCTAGGTATCTTATAGTTTTAGGTGCAATTGTAAATGGGATGGACTCCTTAATTTCTCTTTCTTCTGTCTTGTTGTTGGTGTAGAGAAATGCGACTGATTTCTGTGCATTGATTTTATATCCTGACACTTTACTGAATTCCTGTACAAGTTCTAGCAGTTTTGGAGTGGAGTCTTTTGGGTTTTCCACATATAGTATCATATAATCTGTGAAGAGTGATAGTTTGACTTTTTCTTTGCCGATTTGGATGCCTTTAATTTCTTTTTGTTGTCTGATTGCTGAGGCTAGGACTTCTAGTACTATGTTGAATAGCAGTGGTGATAACGGACATCCCTGCCGTGTTCCTGACCTTAGCGGAAAAGCTTTCAGTTTTTCTCCATTGAGAATGATATTTGCGATGGGTTTTTCATAGATGGCTTTGATAATATTGAGGTATGTGCCCTCTATCCCTACACTTTGAAGAGTTTTGATCAGGAAGGGATGCTGTACTTTGTCAAATGCTTTTTCAGCATCTATTGAGAGTATCATATGGTTCCTGTTCTTTCTTTTATTAATGTGTTGTATCACATTGATTGATTTGCAGATGTTGAACCAACCTTGCAGCCCTGGAATAAATCCCACTTGGTCGTGGTGAATAATCCTTTTAATGTACTGTTGAATCCTATTGGCTAGTATTTTGGTGAGAATTTTTGCATCTGTGTTCATCAAGGATATTGGTCTGTAGTTCTCTTTTTTGATGGGATCCTTGTCTGGTTTGGGGATCAAGGTGATGCTGGCCTCATAAAATGAGTTTGGAAGTTTTCCTTCCATTTCTATTTTTTGGAACAGTCTCAGGAGAATAGGAATTAGTTCTTCTTTAAATGTTTGGTAGAATTCCCCTGGGAAGCCATCTGGCCCTGGGCTTTTGTTTGTTTGGAGATTTTTGATGACTGTTTCAATCTCCTTACTGGTTATGGGTCTGTTCAGGCTTTCTATTTCTTCCTGGTTCAGTTGTGGTAGTTTATATGTCTCTAGGAATGCATCCATTTCTTCCAGATTGTCAAATTTGTTGGCATAGAGTTGCTCATAATATGTTCTTATAATTGTCTGTATTTCTTTGGTGTTCGTTGTGATCTCTCCTCTTTCATTCATGATTTTATTGATTTGGGTCCTTTCTCTTTTCTTTTTGATAAGTCTGGCCAGGGGCTTATCAATCTTATTAATTCTTTCAAAGAACCAGCTCCTAGTTTCGTTGATTTGTTCTATTGTTTTTTTGGTTTCTATTTCATTGATTTCTGCTCTGATCTTTATGATTTCTCTTCTCCTGCTGGGTTTAGGGTTTCTTTCTTGTTCTTTCTCCAGCTCCTTTAGGTGTAGGGTTAGGTTGTGTACCTGAGACCTTTCTTGTTTCTTGAGAAAGGCTTGTACCGCTATATATTTTCCTCTCAGGACTGCCTTTGTTGTGTCCCACAGATTTTGAACCGTTGTATTTTCATTATCATTTGTTTCCATGACTTTTTTCAATTCTTCTTTAATTTCCTGGTTGACCCATTCATTCTTTAGAAGGATGCTGTTTAGTCTCCATGTATTTGGGTTCTTTCCAAATTTCCTCTTGCGATTGAGTTCTAGCTTCAGAGCATTGTGGTCTGAAAATATGCAGGGAATGATCCCAATCTTTTGATACCGGTTGAGACCTGATTTAGAACCAAGGATGTGATCTATTCTGGAGAATGTTCCATGTGCACTAGAGAAGAATGTGTATTCTGTTGCTTTGGGATGAAATGTTCTGAATATATCTGTGATGTCCATCTGGTCCAGTGTGTCATTTAAGGCCTTTATTTCCTGGTTGATCTTTTGCTTGGATGATCTGTCCATTTCAGTGAGGGGAGTGTTAAAGTCCCCTACTATTATTGTATTATTGTCGATGTGTTTCTTTGATTTTGTTATTAATTGGTTTATATAGTTGGCTGCTCCCACGTTAGGGGCATAGATATTTACAATTGTTAGATCTTCTTGTTGGACAGATCCTTTGAGTATGATATAGTGTCCTTCTTCATCTCTTATTATAGTCTTTGGTTTAAAATCTAATTGATCTGATATAAGGATTGCCACTCCTGCTTTCTTCTGATGTCCATTAGCATGGTAAATTCTTTTCCACCCCCTCACTTTAAATCTGAAGGTGTCTTCGGGTTTAAAATGAGTTTCGTGTAGGCAACATATAGATGGGTTTTCTTTTTTTATCCATTCTGATACCCTGTGTCTTTTGATTGGGGCATTTAGCCCATTAACATTCAGGGTAACTATTGAGAGATATGAATTTAGTGCCATTGTATTGCC